>NW_007727184.1:177243-233133 GCF_000696425.1 Galeopterus variegatus
GCGGGAGCGCCGCCGCGCTTCCCAAGCGGCGCACTATAGCAGTGCGCCACCGGGCCGGCCCCTGGTTGCCCAATTTTTGATATTTTTGACGATATGTATGACAATCATTTCAGAAGTGTATACCTTTTCTTACCCAACAGTTCCACTCCTATACATTTATGCTGAGGATACAGTAGGGCAAGCACACAAAAGTCACATGTGTGGATCTTCACTGCAGGCTTATTAGTGATAGAGATGACTGGTAATAGCCTGAGTCTCTTTTTTTAAAAAGTGAATCAGTTAAATATACTTTGGTACAATTAAACAATAAAATACTATGTGACTGTCACAAATATTGTCACAGTTATATATTTAGTGGCTTGAAGTAGTATCCAGTATTGTTAAATGTCAAAAGTAGATTCCAAATAGAATGAACTCATTTTTGTAAGAAAAATAAACATACACATACAAGTAGAAAACATGAAAAGTTATACACTAAAATGATTAAATTAGTTATATCTTGATGAGAATTTGAGTAATTTTTAAAAATTCATCTTTTTTCTTATCTACACTTAAAATTATAATAAAATAGGCATATTAATGGTATAAAAACAAAGGTTATTTTAAAGGTCAACTTTCTTAAAGTATAAATATTCCCTAAGTGGTAGAAAACTGTGTTATGTATGTATTTTTCCGTAAAAAATTACCCCCAAACTTAACTGCTTTAAACAAACATTTATTATCTCAATTTCTATGGGCCAGGAAATCAGGAGAAGCTTAGCTTTGTTGGTTCTGGCTGGCACTACAGTCATCTGAAGGCTTGACTGGGGCTGGAGGATCCACTTGCAAAATGACTGTCGCACATGCTATTGGCAGGAGGCCTCAGTTCTTTGCCCTGTGAGTCTGTCCACATAGCTGCTTGAGTATACTTACAACATGGCTGCTGGCCTCCTCCACAGAGAGCACAAGGATGAAGCCACATAGCTTTTATGGCCTAGTCTTTGAATGTCATCACTTCACCTTATTTATTCATTAGAAACAAGCTACTAAGTCCAGGCCGCACTAGAAGGGAGGGGAATTAAGCTTTACCTCTTGAAAGCAGGAGTACAAAAGAATTTGTGGACATGATTAAAAACAATAACAAAGACATAAAATCATTTTCAGTCATAGCACATTAATATGATTAGGATCTATCCATTGGGAGCCGTACTACTCAGTGGGTGATTGAGAGCAGTCTTAAAGCATGGGAGTTTTGATTTTGATATTAGTATGTGCTTGGGTAACATTTAAGGAACAGGAAGCCGCTAACAGGAGGAGGACTAGGTCTCTGAAGTCTGGAGGCTTGGTTCTGCTGTATGTTTTTCACTTTTTTTGAGCAAGTCAGATTTTTCCTTGGTTCCCATCAGGTTACGCTGAGGATCAAATAAACAAATGCAGCTCAAAGCTCTGTGTAAATTATAGAGCAGTAACTGAAGCTGGCTGTTACCATTACCACTTCTGTGAGTGCTGGAAAGCAGTACCATTATGGGAGATTGGGGAGCAGTGGGACATAGAAGTGGGGAGTGGAGAGAGAGAGTTGAATACTATAATTGTACTCAAGTTAATATTTCCTAGGGGCAGGGATGGAGAAGACTTACTTTGACTGTGAACCTGCATGAGACCTTGTCACGACATTTACAGGGATTTCTGTGAAGGGCCACTGTCATGGGTCTTTACCAGAACACTAAGGCCCAGTCCATGAGAAAGGCAAGAGGACAGAATGTACCAAGAAGAAAGCTAGCCCCCAGTCTTCTTAGCTAGGTCATACATACATTTCTTGTTTCAGGAAACAAGTATTTATTCCCAGCTCTGTGCCAAGCCCTTTACTAGGGGCTGGGAAGACCCAGTTAAACAGGCCACAGGTCCTCCTCCCCAAGATCCAAGTCCAGCATGACAGGCTGTGGTGAGAATGTTTTGAATGAAAGACTGAGCTTTGGCTGGTGGCCTCATTCCCTAAGCCTGGATTTGAACTTCAGGAAATAGTTTCCTCAGATGGCCTTATTCTCTCAGAGGTCATATAGCTCTGAAAATTTTATGTCTTTGGAAATGAAACGTTTCTTCCCCACACTGATGTTTATAGGCTCCTGAGTGTTGAGCAAAGATAAAGCCAGGCGATTGCACTCAGATGACTGTAATTTCCACTCCTCCTTCCTTCCAAGTCTTAATGGCCAACACCGTACAGTTTCCAAAGACCCTTTCATGCTCTTCCAGAAGTGGCAGGGCCTGTAGTTCTGTATAGAGCATCTCTTGCCTGAAATGCCACTTGCTATTGACTGGGGCCTTTGGAGAAAAGGCTGACAGCAGTACGGGGAGAGAGCCACACAGCAGCTGGTCTTCTCTCTTTTGCTCACTTATATTTCTAGTGTGAGGTGACTCTATTCAGAAATAATCTTTGTGTTATTCCCAGGCTGAACTGCGAGAAGTCAGTTATTTTTATTTAGCTGTTTGTGACCCCCTGACTAGGCATTATGTGGTAAACCAAGTCAGTTCAAAGTTTCTTCTCATTAGATCCACTAATCTACAACAACTGTAAGTGGGAACCATTGCTTCAGATGAAATGCAATTGGCAAAAAAAAACAAAAACAAAAAAGTAAACAGGTGAGGATGTCGAGAAATTGAAACCCTTGTGCATTGCTAGTGGGCATGAAAAATGGTGCAGCTGCTGTAGAAAACAATATATGTTTCCTCAAAAAGTAAAAAATTGAAATACCATATGATTTGGCACTTCTACTACTGGATGTATATCCCAAAGAACTGAAGGCGTAGATATTTATACAACGATGTTTTTAGCAGCATTATTCATAATAGCTAAAAGGTGGAAACAACTCAAAGGTCCATCATTAGATGGATGAATAAAAAAAAAAAGTATATATGTACAGTGGAATCCAGGCTTAAAAAGGAAGGAAATTCTGATATGTGCTCTAACAGGATGAACCTTGAGAACATTATGCTAAGAGAAATAAGCCAGGCACAAAAGGACAAATATTGTATGATTCCACCTATGCGAGGTCCTAGAGTAGTCAAGTTCATAGAGGCAGGAAGTAGAGTGGTGGTTGCCAGGGACTGGAGGGAGGGGAGATTGGGGGGTTCTTCAAAGGGTGCAGAGTCAGTTTAGAAGGACTCAAAAGTTCTGGAGATGGATGGTGGTGATGGTTGCACAATAATGTTAATGTACTTAATGCCTCTGCACTGTCTACTTAAAAATGGTTAAGGTGGTAAATTTTATGTAATATATACTTTACCACAATAAGAACTTTTTAAAACGGTAATTGGTTCACAAATTTATGCTGGCAGGCCCTGATCTGGGCACTGGGATACAGCATTGAACCAGACAGAGGGTCTAAGTGGAAGGAGATCTTTTAGATTATTTTCTATTGAGGAGAGATGGACCATAAACACTTAACAAATGACTAAGGCAATGCAGGTATTATAAGGACTTTGAAAAAGATAAAGCTGGGTAACTAACGTGGTAGAGAGCCATGTCATGTGTAGGGCACAGGGAAGTTGGGGGTGCTTTAGCTAGAGTGGCCAGGGAAGGACTCTGAAGAATTGACATTTGGGCTAAGTCCTGAATGATTAGAAATGATTTGATCTATCAAACCCTACTTGAATATATTTGGACTCCATTTTGTCAGAAATCTCATTAAGATTTTTGAGATAAAGAAAAATTGCGAGATCCAGAATTTATTACAAGGTGTGCTTGCAAAACAGTGTCTGTGTTGACTATTCCTAATTGGCTGCTTGAGTATTGAGGTTGGGACAAAGCATTAGTGTTTTAGAACGTTAAAATGTTTCTTACCAAATACTCATACCTGGCAATGTTTTCATCCAGGAAATGTATTAACTGGTTCATATATTTCTCATTTAATTTTCTCAGGAACTAGATCCTATAAAGTTTGCTGTAGGCCTTTTTGGAAAGACTTTTCTTTTTCTTCCTTTCTTTCTTTAACTCAACACTATACTAACCAGGACTTGGAAAGGCTTTTATGCCTTTTAGAAAAGAATTGATTTACAAAAATAAGTTTGTTACTGATATTTTCATTACTTGTTATTTAGGAGATCAATGTATTTCACCTTGGAACCTAAGGCTATTTATTTAAAGCTCTCACTGTAAATCTGAAGATCTTTTTATAATTGACTTAAGATAGAAAAATATGTGCTTCTGAGACAATGGAGTGTGTGCACAGTTGATTTGTACAGTGTGTTTAGATTTCCTGTTATACATCTTGAGAGACTCCCCTGTTGTTGCTTAGATTTTTCTTTTTAAGTTAAAGTCTTGGGGCAGACCTCCCCAAAGAATATGGAAATGCTGTAGAATCATTAGAAGTCTGTATTGCATCTGCCTTGGTGAAGCTCATAGCACAATGTCTGTAAAATTCTTAAGTTCAGTCAGGCACATTAAATAAAAGAGTACGGTGACTTCAGAGTTTGAGAGTAGGTCATTTTGCAATCTGCTATTTTTTATGAGAGTACATGGCCATCTTTGCCTTAGGGTAGTGAAGTGGCATTTTCCAGGACAGAAAAATTGAAATTATTTTAATTTCTAGGTTGTAGATCCCATAATCCTTGGGAATTTTGACTTATAAACTAACTGGGAAATTATTTCACCCTCATGAAAATCCCCAAACTCCCAAGTCTTTCCCACTTCCACTGATGTGCATTGGAATTGGCCTGTTTTCCAGGGATATAGTGACTACAGTGGGGTTTAGACAATGTGTGGCTCAGAAGGCAACTTCAGAATTAATCTTTCACCCTTTGTGCTGTACGAGTCTTTCCCACTTCCACTGATGTGCATTGGAATTGGCCTGTTTTCCAGGGATATAGTGACTGCAGTGGGGTTTAGACAATGTGTGGCTCAGAAGGCAACTTCAGAATTAATCTTTCATCCTTTGTGCTGTACAGTACGAGAGAAGCCAGCTCATGACTCTGTTAGAAAAAACATTGTTTCTGAAACCTGCAATAATTGAGACACAAGTACATGAATAAACAAACCTAATTCTGTCTGCGAGCATTTACCAAAGGTCTACAGGATGCCCAGCCTTTCTTGCACTAAGGGGCCAGGGTCAAGCAAGACAGTCTTGCCCCTAAGTAGCCACAAGTCGGCGAGAGGAGCCAAAATATAGAAAAATGTAGTAATCAGAAGATAATAGTGAAAGTGTTAAATCAGGACATCTGGATTAATATCCCAAGGGCATGGGATGTATGAAAAGGTGCGCTGGGAAGAGTGGCTGAATGAAAAGTCAGAGAAACAGAGGAGGTGGTCAGTGTGGGCTGGAGAGGTCAGGAGGTCAGGGAAGTTTCTCGGAAGAGGTGTTACTTGGGTAAGGCCCTGAAGGACAACAGGACTGAACAGGTCTGGGAGCTGGACTAGGATGACTTCTGATGAACCCAGATCCCCAAACCTAAACTAGGGGGTAGAAAGAAATATTAACTCCAGGGTTAGTTATGTTTGAGAAACATTCATATGTTTCTAATATCCAAAGTGTTCCCTGTAGGGTTAATAGGTCTGAGAATGGAGAAGTAGAGGCCAGTGGGCTCTGTGGTCAAATAAATTTGGATAGTGCTAGAATAAGCAAATAGGAGTTTTCTTACTGCAAGACTCCTCGGGCCTTTTATATGCTGATGTTCAGTGATTTTTCCCAGATGGGCATAGACAACATGCAGTTTCCTGCTTATTTGATCATAGAACCATGATTTTTTCCAGGAGGATCCTGCAGGAATAGAGTTCCAAATAATATAATTGAGTTGGGAAAATGCTGGCCTAAATGATTTTATTTCGGTGTGTTTTTTAGCGTAAGTCACTATCAATAGTCATGTTTTCGATGATCTGAATGCCCAAGGGAATTGAATGGAAGGAAGTCAGAGGGACTTCATTTAAAGAAACCAGTGAAACCAGTGGTTCTCCAAGGGATCCCAGCCTGGAATAAAATACTTGGGGGCCATCTCAGTTCAGAAGTTATTCTTCATTATGTTAATAGACATAGCACAGGCTTTAAAAAAAATACTCATTTTGTTAATGTTATTCCTTGAGCTATGGGGAAGGATTCATACTAATACCACAAAAATTATTTGTTGTTTTTCTGGCATTGAAATTTAACCGGGCATCTTTTATTTTTATTTTCTAAATCTGGCAGCCCCATGCAAAACGCTCAGGGAAGCCTAGCCACATAGACCAGAAAGTGATTTAAAATGTGCAAGGCAAGGTAGCATAGATTGATTCCAAGTTCTAGAGAGCCCAGCCCTCCCTCCTGGGTGAGGGGTTACCGCATCCGTGAGCCCTCTGCCTACCACTGTTCACTCTTGTTATATCCCACTCAGTGTGGGAGGGTTTAGAGATGAGAGGTGGCAGCCTGGCAGGTATTTATTTTATTTGGCTCACATGTTTTTAAAAACAAAAAATATAAGATCCAAAATTTTACCAAAAAAAGCTTTCCAGCTTTTTGGACTCTCCTGAAAATGTAAAAAGCTTATAGTTCCATAGAAAGAAGCCAATTATGAACCTGGAAGTCTTGAAACCAAAAGGACAAGTTCCCAGCCGGCGATGAACACCATGGGGATGGGCACGTGTCTATCCAGGGCAGATCTCAGTGGGGAGAAGATAAGAAGATAAGGCTTCTTAACACCACCACTCTCCGTTTTTGGAATTTAAAATGCGAAGGAGGACACCAAATTATCTTACATGTTAAAAAACAAGGGAGAGTATGTTTAAAAAGCTGTGTCCTTTTGTATTGACTCTGGCCCATGTGAGTGTTTTGAGAAGGGAGAGACATGCTTGGTTGGAGTACTGGGGGCTCTGGGCATTCCTTCTCCTGCCAAGAAGTGAAATGTCTTTGCTCCACAGTTAATGACGATTACTAAATGACCAGGGCTTACTGTAAGTGGGCTCTGCTCAGGGATCTCATCTGGAAAATGTCTCCCTGTGACCTACTTGGTGGCTGGACCACCCTCCCCCAGCCCTGATGGGACATGCTCCTGACAGTAGGGACCCATGAAGGTGGGGCTGGGGGTAGCCCCTGTGCTGTCAATATGGGTTGTTGGGTCCTGGGGGAAGGAGTTGGGGGCAGCCAGGGGATTAGGGCATGGAGTATGGAGAACCTGTAGCTTCAGCAGGGACTCCAAGTCACTTTGGCAGGCACAGTGACACACAGGACTTGCCGCGGCCAGTGCTAGTCTCAGGACTGGTGCTTGCTGTATCCAATGGCAACAGCAGCTCCTTGCTAACTCAGTAGTGCTGGGGACAGGCAGTGTTGCAGACTACTTCACACTGGCTGGGACAGAACCTGGGTCATGAGCATCCTTGATTTGTGGCCAAGCCCAGGAACCTCTTTGCTTACTCCCTGACACATACCACCTAATCAAGTTTTGGAATCTGTAGTAGGAGGAGAGAGAATGTTATTCCAGAGGTCAAACTGAACCCTGAGTAATGAGTCCATTAGAGTCCACAATCAATATCCAGCTTCTAAACATTATGTATATTGATGAGCTGACTGCTAGAAGACTAGTGCTGAGGGAATTGGAATCTATTTGGCTGAGGCCAAATTGGTTGTTGATTGACCGTAGTAGACTGTGGCTTTAATAATCAGCTAGAAACATCCTACAGCTTAGTAAAACACAGCTTAAGCACTTTGGAGCCCTGGGTGCTTTCCTGAAAGCCATGCAGAGTAGGGTTTTCACTGGGTCCTGCATCTTGTCCTTAGGTTCAGATGGGCTGGCCAGTGCCCTTCCTCAGCTGAAGCCTGTGCTTGGGTGAACAGAGGGAGACAGGGAAGGTGGAAGCCAGACGGTCAGACTCTGCAACTGCGATACGAAGACAGGATGTATTGAAGGGGATTGGCTCTTGCCTCTCACAGTCCATGAACACACCATGTTTACCTGAACTGCTTACCCAGCTCTGTTCTCAGGACTCAGAGTTACAAATTGGGTGAGATGTGGCTCCCACAGTGGGAAACAATTTCCTTGAAGGTCTTTAGTCCACGAGGCTTGGTGGGAGGAAGGATGTGTTTGTGCAGGGTATGGTGTGTGTGTGCGTTCACATGTTCGTGTGTGCACTTACATGCAGGGCTGGGGGGGATGGCGCTGTTTTGACTGATGGAACACATTGACCTTTCTCCCCCGCCCCCATGTCCCAGGTATGGAGCACAACTTGGTATCCTGGTAGCATGCTGAAATCTAGTATGAATTCTCTTCCTAATTCACTGGGCCTAAAGCCAGTTGCTCTCCTGCTTTTCCCCACTGCCACCCAAGTGATACAGTGCTAAAGCTGGGGAGGGAAGTCCACCAAATGACCAGTAAGACCGAGTTCAAGAGTCTTGGCCATGTGGACTACTGGGCATCTCTGGTCATCTAGGTCACTGCTAGGCCAATGCTGGGTCCAGGAGGCTGCACTGCTCACAGGGCATAGACAGCTCTTCTGGGGGCAGGATACTGCCAAGGTGCAGAGAACAGGTTTCTGGAGGCAGAAAGTTGAAGACAATTGGGTTAATTAAACCCCTACTGATCTCCAGCTGCAGAATTGCTCTGAGGTACTCTGCAAGTTTAAAATTGTGCATTAACTAAAACAAAACCAAAACGCCCACAATTAAATCAACGTGAGCCCTTTCTACCTGCAGTGCTGTGCGTGGTTCATTCTAATTCAGGGGCAGGGAAGAAGACAAAGGGTTTCCAGTGTTCTCTTTCCTTTGATTCTGAACGCAAACCTGGCCATTGTGATTCTAGGGTCACCCCTTGATCTTACCTTCTGCTGGGCCAACTTGGGGGAAGCTGCCTCTGCCTCTACCTCAACAGGGTGATGTGATCCTCTGTTCATATGCCTTGTGTGATGGGGCTGCAGGAGAAAAGGCCTTGATCTATTGCTGCCAGTGCTCTCTGCCTGGCAGCAGCTCTGGATGTCAGGATTCCAGCAGCTTCTGGGATGTCTGGCTGTGTGTGCCAGCCCTGCAGGGGCCTGGGGCCAGCACTGACTGAACCTTCTGCTCAGTGATCAGAACATCTCTGGAGATTGGTCACACCCTCCACGTGGCAGTGTTTTGCAGGGTGGCCCTTCTCTAATGGGCTGTGTTGGGCTTCTACTTTTTAGTCAGGGCCCAGAGAATGCTGTGGTGGGACTGGATAGTGTAGGGGGCACACTGTCTTCCCACAGTATCCTACGGGGACTGTGCTGGGTTGTGCCTCTACCTCTAATCTAATTGGCTACAAAATAAGGCAGTAGAGGCATGGGTGTGGTAAAAACAGAAGACAGCAGGTCAGCCGGGGACGCCTCACATGTTAAGGAGCAAAGGAGCAAAGGTAAAACAGCAGGCCCGTTGACGGTGTCGGATGAGCGATGCAGGCGAACACCCAAGAGAACAGAAAATCAGGGCTTAAACATCACAGAGCGTCTTACTGAGAGTAAAAGGGTTTTAAGTGGACTGGCTGTTGGCAAAGGGAAAAACAAATCAGTCCCCTGTTGAGTGACTTTCGTGAATTAGAAGCAGGCAAATTGGATATAGAGGAAACATTTGAATTTACTGGATTGCGTTTGGGTTTGGAGGCCAAGGACATCTCTGACACCCTCCTCTGCGTTCTCCGAAGAGCATCTGCTGGTAACTCTCCTGGAGAATTAGGAAAAAATTGGACTAGACTGGTTTTGTTCCTGACCAGGAGGTAACACTGGCAGAGAAGTTTCTCTGAGGGCTTCATCGGACACTCTGTTAGACTTTCCACGTAGAGGCAGTGGCCAGCGGGGGTGTGGCTGAGCCTGTCTCCCTTGTCATGCGTGCTGTGATTTCCCCAGAGCCATCTTCTTAGCCTGTATTATTCTGTGGACTGCTCTGTCCAGGGAAGAGCACGAGGACACACCTGCCGTGGGCCTCCTCCCCCAGGCCACGTGGAGCACAGCACCGCTCTGCCACTTCACCACCAGGGTGGCCGCGGGCAAACCCTTGACTCCTGGGTCAGCATCGCCCCATTCTGAAATGGACATATGACAGTGCCTACTTCACAGCTTGTGCCGATTCTATGGTAGTATTCACAGGGTGCTGAGAACAGTGCCTGGTGTCTATATTAATAAATAAAACACCTTATCCCAAATGATCTCTCATGTCCCTCCCAGTTTCACTTCCTAGAATTCTGTCCTATTTCATGCTCTTCGATAGTCTGAGGTGGGGAGAGTGATCATCACCGCTTTTTTGAGATAGAGAAAACACAAGGAGGCCTTAGAGGTATTTTCCAGAGTGCAGGTGGCTGGTTTAATGGACAGGCAGGGAAGGAAGCCAAGACCCCTGAGCGCCTGACCATACCACCTGGGGGGGGTGTGAGGAGGGGTGAGATTGCATTTGAGCTCTGCAGCCCCCACTGTGTCTCCACTTACCTTCCGCCTCCCTCAGTTTCCCTGTCTCCTCATGGGCCCTGTGGGCTTCGCAGGCACCGGATGGAGGGAAAAAAACCAAAGATCTAGTAACTCCTAGACTCTGGGAAGACACAGGTGCTGTAGCAGCAGCCAGACCCCGGGAGGAGGGTGGCATTGCAGGCCAGGCACCACGGCCTGAGAAGGGACCAGGAGCAAGGGCTGTAGGGTTTAAAGACTCAAAGGCTCAGGCTGCGGTCTGCTCCCAAGTGCTAAGGAAGTGGGACTGGAAGTGATCCTTTGGCCTCTCATGTCCTTTGGACAATGGCCTTGCCGACTGGAAAGACGTAGTTCCCACAGAGCCCAAGGGGCCGAGGCCACAGATTGTCCTGTAGAGAGGTGGAGCGTGCTGTTGTCTGAAGGGGCTGATCTAGCCTCTGTGGGTCTTGCTTGAAGGTGCATCCTAAGTGGTGCTCCTGCTCCTTCCTAAATGACCCAGATCAAGGCAGGTGGGAGATCGTTCACCAAACGCCCACCTCACAGAGTCCTCACCCCTGCCCCAGGTCCACTTGCTCACTCTTGGTGACCGTGGTGTGATGCGGATTCTGATTCAGCAGGTGAGCATGTGGCTGCAGAGTCTGCATTCCTAACCAGCCCCAGGCCCTGCTGATGCTGCTCGTCTGAGTAGCGAGGGTCCTGAGGCCACACGGCACAGCCTGGGTGTCTTTCCCACCGAGAGCCATGGCTCCTCGTGAACTGAGCCTGTTTTCCTCCTCGTGCTCACAGGTTTCTCCACACCTGCCAGATGGGACCGAGATTGGGCAAGGAGAATGAGGTTCACAGGAGAAGAGGGGAGCTCCTCTCCGAGAGCGCGTTGCTACTCTTCCCTGTGTGTGAAGAGTTATCCTCCAGGTGGGCAAAACCACAGATCAAGGGGAGCAGGCAGCCTCCTCTTCCTTCCTCGGAGCCCTGCAGCCGTCTGTTCAGGCAGCTTTCTACTTAGCACTCTGATTTCTGTGTCCAATCGATTGGCCACTCTTTGTGCCACCTAAGAATGCATGACTGAGCCTTGACCTTGAATCGAGCCAGCTATGGAGACTTCTGTCTTTCACTGTCTTTTTGAACTTAGAAAAAGGTTGGTAGAGAAAAACACCCAACTGCTTTGCTAAAATAACATTGTCACTACTAATGCAACTTCTTTGCATTAAATCCTGCATTAATAATATGATAATAGTACCACTCCCATCCATTTGTGGATTATATTATGATTTTCTAAAGCACTTTCACAGTCATTATCATATTTGATACTCAAAATGCCATTATGAGATGAAAGATTGTCCCCAGGAAACGGAGGGTCAGACTGGTTTATGAGCTTGCCAAAGATTACAAGGCAGTGGGAAACAGAGCTGGGCTGGATGCTCATTTTCTTATTAGAATTGATATTGACAATTCAATAGACTCGCAAATGCCGTGAGCCATAATTTGCCCCATCCCAAACATCGTGATTCCACACCAAGTAAAATTCTGAAGGTGTGGCCAGCCTGTGGCTGAATGTTAGGGCTGTTCCTGAAATGATATTGGTCTTATTGTTCCTAAACTGCATAGGTGAGGATGCCCTAAAGTTTAGAAAGGTGTTAAAGTAGCAGATAAACAAAGCTAGCAAAAATCAGCAAAACACAAAGCCTTAGGGAAATAAACTAGAATGTGTTTTAAATTATTCAGTCTCTCTCTCGTTTTCCTGGTGAGGCTAACATTCCACAGTGAGGCATTTAGGAAAGTCACCCAGGCAGGAGTTAGCAGTGCAGAGGTGTTGAACTTGTTCCTGGAACCTCCCCTTCAGGTCACCATACCTGTCTCCTTCCTTCGGGCAGGCATTCCAAGCCACTGCCTGTGACAAGGTGGGACAGACACTTGGCCAACCACAACTTAATTTTTCCCAAACCTTATTTAGGCTGTAATTCCACATGCTGCTTGGGGTTGCCATGGAGACCGTCTACTGCCTTCTCCCTCAAATAGAACCGGAATCACACTTCTGCTTCTAAACAAGGTAGAAGTGACTGAGTGGCATTTCTGTAAATGGCCCTTTCCAGTAAACTCAGCCCCAGCCGAGTGCCCAGGAATGTGTGAGCAGGGCACCTAAACTCACGCTACAAGGTACTTAAAAAACAAAGCAAAACAAAACACCTAAGAATAATGACTTGTAGTTCCATTTGTAGTTAATGATTCTAGAAATGTCACTGCTGAATTGCTGTTTTTTTAAAAAAATGTCATCATGCACAAGTGGAGCCTCACTATAAAAGTGTCTCTGAAGGCCATTGCCACTGTGAACTGGTTGTTCTTGAGTCCCAATGGCTGTGTGCAGAATTCCAGACTAGGAGTAACTGAGAAATGGGAGGAGGTTGTGGTGAGGAATGTGGAGAGGGCTAAGACAGGAACTCCACCCTGAAAGGTTTTGCCACCCAGTGGGGAGACAGTCACGTACACAAACATGCTTTCTCTGTCCTAGCACTACGTTAGGGTACAGGTTGTGCTTTAGAAAGGGTAACCGTGCAGCACCTTATCCAGAGGCAGGCTGGGGTTCCAATCCTAACTTGTCTGGTTATTAGATTGGGGTCTTTGAGTGGGTTTCTTAATATCTCAGAGCCTCAGCTACTTTATACTTTCTCCTTTCTCAGTAAGTTTTTATGAGCATCAAATGAAATGTAATGGAGAGCCCAGCACAGTGTCTCGCCCACATCAGGTACACAGTAAACACTGGTTGCTTTCCTCATCTCCTTCCCACCTATCAGGAGGTTGGACCAGTGGTGAAGGGGGAGGAGAGAAATTTCCCAAGGTGGGAGAGAACATAGCCAGGCTTTGGGGGTTGGAGCCGCAGGCATGGCCAGGGGGCAGAGGGCAGTCCCCGCTGCCCTGCGCTGGACAGAGTCCCACACCAACGCTGCTGTGCAGCAACCCATGTGGCCGGCAGCCCCGGGGGGTGAGGTGGCGGGGGGAGTGCTGAGGTGAGTTTGCTGAGCGTCACAGATGTGTGGAAGGGGAATGGGAAATAGGGCAAGAAATGATGCTGATCATGAAATGGAAAACTGGAACCACCGTTTAGGGGCCTTTTCAGTGTTGAAGAGCTGGGCCAATTGCTGTGAGCAGCTTCCAAGTGTGGGCCTTCATTCAAATGTAAGCAAAGGGTCTAGTATTCTGCCTGTACCTGAGAGATACTGACCCTTGGCATTTTAATCATTAAAGGGATTTTTGTTACAAATTTCCTCTGACTGAAATCCAGGGAAAATGATTATCAATCAACACTAGGAAGAGATATATTAAAAAAAAAGTTGTGTTTTCCCCATCTACACCTTGCCCAGCCCCACCACTACACAGCCTTCCCCACCATTCCTCTCAGAAACCGCATCACTGGGAACGCAAGCCATGGTTGCACAGTGCTGGGCGAGGAATGTGTTACCTGCTCAGAAGTGCTGTGCTAGGCGTGCAGAACCTTGCAGGGTCTCTGGGGATGAGGGGACAGCAAATCCCAAATGTGGCTCAAAGCAGCTATGACTCCTGCTTCAGGAGGCCGTGCCCCTAGGCTGCACAGTCCCGTTTCCTTTGCACCCTGGAGACCAAATGAGAAATGGCTTTTAAAGAATAGTCTATTTTAGCCCTGCCTGGAGGCAGAAGGATGGATTGATCAGATGACCACTCAGAGTCTCTGTCAGTCATTTTATGAGACTTTAGGAATCTTTCAGGTCCAAGGATGACTGGACTGCTCATGTTACCTGGCTTCAGGGAAGATGGAGGTACCACGGGGCAGTGGTTACAGGCAGGAGTTGACTTGCGCCTGTGTTCAGTCCAATGCTGCCACCTGGTAGCTGTTACTTTAACTTCTTCAAGTTTTAATTTTTTCACTTGATAAGTGCAAATAATAACTTATTATTAGTTCTATACCTACCTGGTAGGATTGTTACGAGGATGAATGGTGAAAGCATGTGTACTGTCTCTGGTAAGTCTTAATAGAGTTAAGTCAGCTGCTGTTGCTGCTGCATGTTGGTGGTGGTATTATTCTGGTGTGTTGTTATTATTGTTTTTATTTAGGATGACAAACAAATGAGCAATATAGAGAATTTTTTGTTTGGCAGGGAACTGGGAGAATGTTGCCCAAACATTTTGGTAACTGAGTTTAAGGCAGTGAATGCGTTTCAGGGGCTTTCTCTTTCTCCTGGTTCTACAGTAGAGTGTAATAGTCGCAGCGATGAGAATAATACCAGTAATAATGGCAAGCATTTTTCAAAGTACTTGTATAATCCTATTGGATCGTTATAACACTTGGAAAGGTAGGCAGGGAAGGTGTTATCCCCTGTCATAGATGAGATGAGGGCTAGGTGTCCTACCTGGAGCTACATGGCTAATCTGTAACAGAGGCCCATGATCCATGCCTCTTCAGCTGCAGGGCCCAGGCACTGCCCTGGGAGTGAGCTCCCGGTGCAAGGAGGGTAACGGAGGAAAAGAGAGGAAGAAAACCACATACGGCTATCACCATGGCCCAGTGTGTGGAGGAGGGGTGCTTTGCCTTGGGAGTGCTGCTTGGTGCTGAGCCATGAGGCCGTGGTTCTGCCACATGCTGCAGGGCCCTGATTGTGGAGGGCTTTGAGGCTCACAGTCTGAGCCTTTGTCAGAGAAGGTGTCTGATAGCTCATGTTAATAGGCATAATTCAGGAGGCTGGAAGGAGCTTCCCTGGGGACAGTGAGAGACAGGCTTTGCAGGTGGTGTGCAGCGGCTTCACGAGTGCACCTTAGTAGCATATCTGGCCAGAAATCTCCACTGGAACAGTCAGGACCCATTCTTGGCCCATAGCTTCAGTTAGGTGGAACTTGGAGGCTTTTAACACAGAGTAGATTTCAAAGAAAAAAGATTTGAAGGGAAAAAGTCTGAAATATGGAGGGTTTGGAAATGACAAAAGAGACTTAGTTCTGGTATCTGGAAAAGGGACCACATGTACTTTTGCAGTCTGCCTGGAAGCCTCCTGGGGACCACCAGCCAACACTGATCAAAGTTCAGAATGAACATGAACATCCTAATGAAGTTCAAGCCCACACCTCACTGGGCCACTCTGGGGACATGATGACATTGTTGAAATGTTTAGAATTGGTGCTCAGGAGCCACTTAACCTAATGAGGGAGCTAAACCAGTAGGGTCATCAACTCCCAGACTTGTAGAGAAGAAGAAAGGTAGTGTCTTGAGCACATTGTGTAAGGAATAGGTGCTGTCAGACAGCAAGGAAGTGTTCCTGACGGCTACGTTTCCTTATATTCAGCTAGACAGGAGCTCCTGGTCAGACTCCCTGCTCAGCCATCTCTGCTCACAGAGGTCTGGGTTCAGTGTCCTTAGGTTAGAAGACTCTCAGAGCAGGTTGAAGTATTGTGGCCTGGCCTAATCTTTCCAGCCCCAGTTTTCAGCACTTCTGGCTAAAAGATCGACTTCAGCATTTAGTAGAGCAGTTTCTCTGTCTAGCTGTCCATCTATTCACTCACTCAAACATGTAGTATACGTGTTTGACACAGTCCTGGGCTGCTGAGGATATAATCTGCAAACCTTGTCCCTGCCACCCAGGTGTTTAGTGTATAGTCAGAGAGAGGAGCCTGGTGTATAAACAGACACACTACCATATGGCACAGTGTTTACCTCTCATCCATGATGCTTCTAGGACTTTCCTGATGAGGCCAGCCAGCCAAAACTTGAGTGTCTATTCTCAAGTCCTAGAAAAACAAGGATACCCTTCTTCTTTTTTTTTTTCTTGATGCAATATTTACTGAGACTTTATTTGTGGCCTAGAAACTTAATGGAGCCTAGTACTTTTCTTCCTGGGTGGAAACCATTAGCAATGCCAAGAGCTGTTAGTGGAAGCAGTTTTCTCTGCGTGTGTAGCAAAGTGTAATTCACATTCTAGTCCTGAAATGATTTATTGGTGACTTAAATTACAAATATGCATACGGTGTCTTGCTAGGTGCTGTGAGGGCATTAAAGAGTTTGTTGCATAATTAGGGAGATAAATCCATATGTGAATTCAAAAAAGAATGCTGTAAGTCAGGTTGAGGGTAAATGCCAGAGTGCCTAGAATAGCTAATAAGATGGGTGGATAATGGACCAGTGACTGAATATGGGAACACCAGAGGAAGCGGCCAGTTCTGTTTGGACATGTACAGTTGGATACATCTTGGGGACTTATTGTCCAGAGGGCTGGTGGCTCCCTGGGTCTGGAGATCAAAGGAGTGTTCTGTGCTGTAGATCTAGATTTGGGAATTGTCAGCATATGGATAATCCCAAAGCTCATGATAGTCCAAGGTGTGTAGGAAGAATCTGCCAGAAAGCCAAGCCAAGGACAACCTGAGAAGCCCCAAAGGCATGGGATGGGCAAAGAAAGGAGAATCTACAAAGCAGACAGAGGAGGATTGGCCAGAGAAGCAGGAGCAAAACCTGGGGGTGGTGGCTGGTCCCCAATCAAAGAGCATTTTAAGAACAAAGGAGTAGTTATCAGTCTCAAGTGTTCAAGAGTGATCAAAATGAGAACTGAGGAGCACCTGTTGGACCCTGGTGCCCTGGGAGAAAGTATGTCAAGGAAAATTAAAGGGCAGAGGTCAGATTGCACTGAATTGACTAGAAAGAAGGGGTGGTGGAGAGGGACAGAGAGACCTCACTCTCAGCCCCGCAAGGGGAGGAGAGAGCACAGATGAGAGCTTTCAGTCTCCCCACCCAAAGTTGGGATTTGCTGTTTTCTGTTTACCGAGGAGATGGAGCTCAGAGAGGTAGAATGATTTGCCCTTGTTTACGTTACTGTTGTAAACAGAAACCCTCACCTCATCCCAGTAAAGGTTGTTAAAAATGTTTCCCAAAGGTATTTCAAATAGAAAGTGATTCAAAGTATACTTGGCTCCAAAGTCTTTCTTGCTACTCAAAGTATGGGAATGTGTGCATCACCTGGGACCTGATTAGAAATGCAGTCGCTCAGACCCTACCCCAGACTGATTCAGAATCTGCATCTTAACAAGATTCCAGGTGGTTTGCATTGAAGTGCCAGAAGCCTGCTTTGTGCTTTCCCCTATCTTATGTTTTAGTAATCCAGATATGGGGTAAACATAAAGATTTGTCAAATTACCAGGTTGACAACAAGCAGAGAAATGTGGGAGAGACATGTGACTTCCTTCTTTCTGAGCGATGTGAGACTTCTGCATGTCCCCAGCTGACCTCAAAGAGCTCACCTTCACCAAGAAGGGCAACGGCTGCCTCCCAAGCCCTGCCGCCTGAGCCTGAGGCACAAAGTCTCCCTTCACTGGTGATGGAATACTTCAAGCTCTGGGCAAATTTTGCTACATTTTTAATTAACAGCCATTTTCTTCAAATAATAATGCACATGCAAGAAAGAAAACACCCTTCAGCAGCTAGTATAATTAAGCTGCACAGATTAGTCTGATCTTTGCTGCCTCTCCAAAGCTCTCCAAGGGAAAATAACTCATGTGCATGGAGGTTTTCTCACATGTTTGCTTCTAAAGGATTCAGTAACTGCCTACCCATGATATTTTTTAATTACAGCAACCCCCTCTTTGAATACTTGGTTTTTGAATGAGTACTCCCTTCAAGGTTCTGGTTGGTCCCTTCTCAACCAAAACAGCCAAGCCACATGCAAAACACCAATAAGATCTAAACCCATGGATCCTTTTTTCTGCTGGTACATTCTTTTTCTCGCCTTTACTTTCTGTTTGTTGGGTTCTTGATGGGGCTATAGTTCATTATTTCCTGGAGTGACCCATTTGTGGGTTATGAAATGAATTTGGTGAGTCTCAATCCTTTAAAAAAATATATGAAAAAAATAGAAAATATCAATGTGTATGATATACATTAGGAGTAAAAATTGTTTTGTGAAACGTGTTTCAGTGATATAAATGTGTGTATCCCGAGTATCTGTGTAAAAGTGTTTTTCATACTATGGGTCATGGTCAAAGTATGACAGTCATTGATCCAGTTCAGAGAGTCCCTATTTTTCCAACCATTGGAATCATATAGAGTTTTTTTTTTTAAATACCTATTTCTAGGCCAGTTTTCACACACTGGTTTCAGGAATCTGTATTTGAAAGCATTCCCAGAGATTCTATCAGCCATGTTTAAGATCTACTGATCTGGCTCAAACTCCCACCCGAAAGGATTCTGTTTTGTATCATTTCTGGCAGGTGATAACCAAGCCTTTAGGTGCCAGCATTCTCTCCTTATTCACACCAGGGGGGCGTACGTATGATGAGCCTAATTTGTGAACTCCCTTCCTCACAGAGCTGCAATGCAGTTCCTGCCTTTGTATCTTCTTATTAGAAACTTCTCCTGGGACTGCCCCAGACCCTGCTTGCCATAGCTCTCACCCATGCAGACCTTGGTCAATCCCCTGGAGCACTACAAGTAAATCCGTCATGTCTTCCCCACTGACAGCTCTACAGATAATAGAAAGCAGCTTTTGTTTTCTCCAGCTAAGCCCCTCTGCAATCCTAAACAGTCCTTCGTTGGTTATGGTAGCAACACCCTTCCTTACCCCACTTTAGCATCTCTGAACTACCCTTTTGTCAAATAGAAAATGCAATTGCTAAATACAGTGTAAACAGCATTGTGAGTGTGGGGTTCTGCTTCTGCCACTACTAGTGATGTGACCCTGAGCGAGCCATCTCATCTCTCTGGGCTTGCTTTCCTTATTTGTACAGTGGGGCTGCTTGGCTGAGTAATCCACTTTCCAAAGCTCTGGTTTTATTGTTAACTGGGAGGTATGTATATGACTCAACAGCAAATAGTATTCTCATTTTCATGTTAAAGTCAATGAGCCATAATCAGATTACACATTTTTTAAGAGTCTGTAGGGTCTTTGGCCAATTAATCAAGTGTTGTTTTTATTGGCTTGGCGTACTTACGAAGTAATGAAAACTTGGATCACTGTCCAGGAGCACACCCAGCTTTGGGGTATTACTCATCAATACCCAGTAGGTATTCATGAGTAAAGACCACAAGCCTTGGTCTTTCCTCCTCAAAATTCTATTTTCTCTTACTATCAGCCACTAAAAAAAGTATCCTTTGGTTAGAATTTACCATAGTGCATTTTAAACTGAAGAGATTTTTATTCTCTCCCTATGTGTGAAGTTTTGTGCAAAATAATATAAAATAATGGAGGAGTAGGGCATGGTGTTCTTTCAGCCCAATGAGAATCTTTATTTTTTGTTTCATTTTTTTTTTAGAATAGATTTTTTAAAAGTGTTCAGTCAGCACATCTGTTAGCTTCTAAACACATCTTTAAGATCCATGGCATGAATCTGCAGAAAGAAAGGGTTTAAAAATTAATAAGATTGGGGATTGGCTGTTTTGTGTGAGTGTATTAGAATTCCATAGAGCTCCAGTGAACCCTAAAGAACTCAGTCCCTCATCACTAGAGATTTAGGTCCCTCAGGCCTTTCCAGGAACAAGTCCTCTCTACCTGAACCACGGGTAGACAAGGGCATGGAAGCTGCCTAGAGGCGGATGTTCGGTTTTCAAGTCTCCCCCAAGTTTTACCAAATGCACACAATCTTTTCCACGTTTGCTGGTTAGCTTAGCAGAGGTGGAGCCAAGTCGTGGTCTTGCCTGCTGTTGGCTCAGTTACATGTACCTGTGGCCTCCAGGGGGAAATGGCAGGAGACACCGTGGACTAAAGAACTCAAAAGGGTGTGTCCCACCATGGTGAATTCTGCAGCAGCGACGACTTCTCAGGACAGAACCGTCATCAGGGAGAAAAACTAGGACAATCTGATGACTTTTTCCAGAGGAGCCTACCAAGTAATGTGAAAAGGTGGTAGAAGTTGGAGAGTTTGGGATGGTTCTGGGCCTCACGTGAGGATGGCCACACTGAGAAGGAACTCAGTAGGTACAGAGAACAACAATCTGCTGTCTGGTGGGTTTGCGTTGGGCTTTTCTATTGCTACTTATTTTTCCTCTAAGACGTAGAGTTCTTAGGACAGGACAGAGAAATAGCTCTTTTATACTACAGGCATTGAGGAAATTTCTTATTTGACATAGTTTGCCGTATAATGTTTTATTTGGGAAACTTTCACATCCTCTCAAATTGAGTATTTCTTCAGCCAAATTGAGAATCTTGGATGGTCTGGTCTCTCTAGGCTATACAAGTACTTTTAAAAGAGCATACTATCCAAACACAATAAAGCCCCATTATAGGGTGTCTTGTCATTCATAGATTTACTTGATACTGCAAGTAAAATCTTGTGTTGCCTGTAGAAAGGGTAGGTGGTACCTGTCCTTGCCCACCACGAGTGGGAAGAGTGTAATGTGGGCTTTATCTCTTGTCTAGCCTTTTTTTCAAAATTGTAACTCAGTTATTTATTTTCAGTTAAGCTCTGATCATTGTACCAGTGTTATCAGCAATATATATTTAAAATTAAGTCTTTATTATTCAATTTTCTGTAAGGACTGTGGAGAACAGGACGAGAGTTAAGAAGCACTTGGATGGGTTGAAGAGACAAGGTAAAGGTAGCAGCAGCTGTTGCTGCTGCTGTTAAGGCCCATGGATGACAACCATAAGAGATCATGTAGGATTAAGGACCAGAAAAGGGTTTAGGCAATAAATGCAATTGGAAGAGAAAAAAAATCAGCATGTAAATCATTTTTAGGTTTCTATGGTTACTCTAAAACCAGATGATTTAAATTTAACCCAAATCCCTAAAGCTTTCATGGCTGTGTATAGTAAACCAATCTGTCCACCAGCTGGAAACTCAAGGCACATATAGGAATTACTTCTGATGGGCCGGGTTAGTTGCAGCCCAGAGTCCTCTGGGGCAGGCCTGGAGAAGGCTGGGGGTGAGGCACCCCAAGAGCCTGTTAGGGGTTGAGGTTGGCAAGGGTGAGTGGTCAGGAAAGGGGAAGCGCAGGTCTTCTGGCCCGTCCCACTAATTGAGTTGTGCAGAAGCCCAGAGGACGGACCGTGTTATCTAGAATGTTGCAGAGCTCGGAAGGTCTCACAGCTCCTTTCACTGCCTAAGTTTCCTTCCTCTT
Source organism: Galeopterus variegatus (assembly GCF_000696425.1). Lineage (NCBI taxonomy): Eukaryota > Metazoa > Chordata > Mammalia > Dermoptera > Cynocephalidae > Galeopterus > Galeopterus variegatus. The sequence goes on from NW_007727184.1 coordinate 198,642, forward strand.
CGCTGTCAAACAGTCCTTGTCTTCAAGGAACTTCCTTTCTAAGTAGAAACATAGGAGGGGCAGAACTGAAAAGTAAACAATCTGGTATCTGTGGTATAAACATATACACACAGGCACCCCCTTACCCCCCCCATGCCCTTCTATACCCCTAAACACTCCTGAGAGGAAGTAACTTAAGACTAACAGCATTGTGTTTGGATGGTGGAGTTTTGAATTATTTTTCTTCCATACTTTAATTTGCCATATTTTAAAAATGATCTTGTGTAGTCTTTATGATGAATATAATATCAAGAGACTTCACAGGCCCTCAGGCAAACAAAAACCAATGCCAGAGAGGTAGTACCAACAGTGAAAGGGAGGGGTTGTTGAGGACTGAAGCCACTGTAAGGCTTCTATGGGTGAGAAGTGTGGGCGACTGGAGAGAGGGTACGGCCAGCGTGCAGAGGGAGGGAAGGAAGCGTGCGCTATATCAGGCAGCGAGGTACTCACCCTGGCACAGCTGGCAGGATATGGCAGTGGCCAGGGTGTCCCAGCTGGGATGGACAGCCTCCCAGAGAGGGTGTCAGGACAGTTAGGCCAGAGTCCAGCCCATGTGGGCTGGATAAGGTTTATGTAAATCAAGGTGGTTATATGGAAACAGCTGGCTTCACTTTAGTTTAATTGAAAACAAGACAGGGTGGGGAGACAAGCAAGGACTCCTTGGGCCCACGAGATGACACAGTGCAGACGTGTGGTCAGCATCAATGTAGAGCTTAGGAGACCAGGTGTGGGCAGGCCAGGCTGGACCCTGGAATGCTGGCATGGCTTCAGAGAGCCTCTGCCTTTCCCAAGCATGTGATACCCAAATTACTTGGTGAGGGAGATCCCACGAAAGCCAGTGCATGTGAACGTGTTTGCTTACTGCCCTCTAAACTCTGTTTGCTGCCTTTCCACTGGCATGTGTGTTTACACCTTATTTTTGCCTTGAATTTGGGGACCCTCCTCCAGGTGAGTCTGTGCCTCTCCTGCACCCCTCTGTCCTGGGAGGACTGGCACCCAAGGGGTGCTCAGTGCTGTTTGGCTCATACTTTGGAGAACACAAAATCTGGGGTTTGGGAAAGCTACTACAGGTAGAGGCCATGAAAAAACTGAGGAAGGCAGCCCAAAAGATCACAGATCATTGTCACAAAATGTCTTTCTTTTTCATAATCTGAGCCTTCTGTGGCTCTAGTGTGGGGGCTGGAGAAAAACACAGGAAACAGCCTGCGGGGGCACTCACCCTGGCATGCATGGAGTTCATTGATGATGAAGGCAGAAAGAAATAAGTGTTAGAACCTCTCCAAAAGAAGTTAACAGGTGCAGGACATCTTCACAGCTCTGCAAGCACTAACACCAGTATTCAGGAGCAACGGAAAGGAGATGGGTGGCCAAAGGGAAGACACTGGGGACAGAGGAAGGGGCTTGGGACCGAAGCACTGGCTTCTCTCATTCTGGCCCTGCCAGTTGCTGAGTGACCTTGAGGATCTCCTCCAGGCCCTGTTTCCACAAGCATTCAGGGCCCCAGCCAGTTCAGCACACCTGTCGCCTTAATCTCCAGAAGTAGGAGCCCTACTGGCATGTAAGGACACAGATTTTTCTCTCCAGTGTTCAGGCAGGATCTGAACAATCTCTCACAATCAAGCTTCTGTTTAATGAGAGAAAAATGTGGCTTAAGCTCACATGGAATAAAGTAAAATAACATCAGCTTAAGGGTAAAAATTTGGAAGATAATGGAGTGTACTCAGCTTGAGGCTTTCCAGCTGCCCACTCAATAGCTAATTGAATATGGGAATGTAAAATGGCGCAGCTGCTTTGGGAAACAGTCTGGCAGTTCCTCAAATGATTAAACATAGTTACTATATGACCCAGCAATTCCGCTCCTAGATATAATTCCAAAATAAATGAATACACATGTCCCCATAGAACTTCATAGCAGCATTATTTGTAATAGCCCCAAAGCAGAAACAACCCAAATGTCCATCACTGTTTAATGGACATGTGGAATACCCATACAAGGAATATGACTGAGCCATAAAAAGGAATGAAGCACTGACATAGGTGAACCTTGAACATATTATGTTAAGTAGATAATGTAAGACACAAAAGACCATATATTGTATGATTTCACTCATAGGAAATGTCCACAACAGGAAAATCTAGAGAGACAGAAAATAGATTGGTGGCTGCGTAGGGCTTGGGGTGGGAGTGGGGAATTGGAGAATAGGGGGGTGATAGCTAAAGGACAAAGGATTTCTTTTTGAAGTGATAAATGTTCTAAAACGGACTGTGGTGATGGTTGCACATATCTGTGAATACACCAGAAATCGAGTTGTACATTTTAAATGGGTAAATTTATGGTTGGTTTATATCTCAATAAAGCTGGTTTTTAAAAAAAGTCAAGTAAATAATTGTCCCTCCCTTTACTCTCCCCCACCCCATGCACATGCCTATAGCTCAGGCATTTCCAGGCACCAGCTAGACTCTCAGTTCATCCCTGCTGAGTTGAGCTAAGCCATGAGAACAGAGTGCAAGTCACTCTGCAGGATTCCAGCAAGTCTGGAAATGGCCCCTGCCCTAAAATGTGGGGCTACAACATTTTTTCACAAAATAGAAATAAACTGATTAGGCATTGGGCTTCAGTGAAGTGCAGGAGATTGAAGAATATGAGCCAAATAAAGATGTTGGGGAGGTGGGTATCTTCCTAGCAAAGCCCCTAATGGAATTCCTGAAGTTCTGGTGAAGAGGAGACTTGCCTAAAGGTTAAGTGGTGTGGAGTGGGAGCTGCAGAAATTCCTATGGCCTGTGAGAGAGATAGTGGCCCAGGATTATGGAAGGTAAAATTGGTTTTGTATAAAAGGAGTTAACAAAGCCCTCTGAAAAGGGGAAAAAATAAAAATAAAAACAGTTGACCTTAATTGAACACTTATGTGACAGATACTGTTTTAAAGGTTTTGCATGTATTAGTGTGTTTGTTCCTTACAACAGCCCAGTGAGTTGTTTACTATTCTCATTTTCTAGATTAGGAAACTCCAGGTAGTTGGGTCACTTGCACAGGGCCATAGAACTGCTGAGTGGTAGAGCGAGGGAAACTGAGTTTGGCCAGAGCCCCTGGGCCAGTCATCTCAGGCTGTGAGCAGCTTCATCCAGTTGTTCTGTCATGCTGTTCAAACATGATCATTTTCCATGGCCATTGTGTGACAAAGGCGGCAGCCCTTCTGTGAGACCTTTGAGAGGAGACAGTATTGTCTTCGTTTTGATTTTCTTCCTGGTCTGATGCCTGCTGGCTTACAGAAAGGGCTCAGTGCATATTTATAGCTTTGGACTGAATTAAATTGGATATATAATAGAGGCAGTTGACCAATTTCTATGTTGTTTTTGAAGTTTAGTGGTGGGGATAGAATTACAATTGTAATAATATATATCCACATGCTCCTTTATAAAGGGAAAATGAACTAAGGTTCAAGTGAGATTACAGGTGGGTAGGTGCTCTGAGATCACAAAAACCCTTTTTGCATGGAGGAATTCTTCCTCCATAGAACTGTTTTCTTAAGGTTTCCTGTTGGTGTGAATGTGGTTGCTAATGAGCTGAGGTTCCTCTGGGAGGTCAAGTTTAAAGATCTTGTGTGGAGATGGCATGAATGTCTCTCCATTGACATCGATTTGAGGTTATCTCTGACTCTGGGGGATTACTCTAGCCTGGATAATTAAAATCTGTAGAATTGGTTCAGGACACAGACCAGTTAAGACTTACTACAAAGGAGCTGTCCCCGAGGACCCTCTGGATTAGTGTGAATTGCTTTTCCTATACTTTCCTCTGCCCAGCTTTCCAGCAAGAGGTTAGTAAACTGGGCAACAGAAAAAAGAGACTGCAGTCTCTTGATTCCCTTTTCCTAGTGCCTGAGCAGCCTCTGCCAGGCAACTGTTTACTATTTCATGCTGTTTCATGCCGTAGTGTCTCTCTATCCAGTTTGGCTTATTCTTTAGGTGGGGTACCTTGATTTATCATAACATTAGTACTCCAAAGAAAGGCAAAACTTCCTCCTGACACACATTTTCCCATTTGATCTGCACAACCACCCCGGAGTGAACAGGTAAGTAGTACTATCCCTCTTGTATACACGAGGCTCAGGAGGACTTTAAGGACTTTCTCTATCACAATCCAGAGCTGGGTTATGATAGAGTCTGGTCTTCAGCTTAGGTAGACTAGGTCCAAAATCACCACCTCCTCTCTGGCTCTATATTCTTGTTTCTGTTCCCCACAGCATCCAGGAAAACTTGAGCTCCATAAAATCTGATAAGTAGTAGTTTCACAAATCCCCATTGGCTTTCCTATTGTATTTAATGTGGCTCAGTGAAAAAGAGCTGGACTAGAGGCCCCCAAATTCTTTGTGCTGGCTGAGCTGCTAACTGACAAGCCAAGCCCCCTTATACCCTCAAGAGGGGAAGAGCCCAGAACAGAGGAGTAAGAATCATAGAGGGGGTTAACTGCCCTCCCTGGAATTATTGTAATCTGTACCTCCTTTTCAATCTCTCCTTTAACTTCTGGAAACCTGTTACCTACCCACTTCCCACTGACTGTCTTCATGAAACCCTTCCTCCTAGGCTGCCCCCACCCCAAGCCTGTGTGGCCCAGTCTCTGCCTGGCAGTGGCAGCCCAGGGCACCTACAGCTGAGGCCTGTGCTCACCATGAGGCGAGAGCAGCTCTTTAATAGAGACATGCTACTGATCCTCCAGCTGGTGTTGCTAAGCAGCTGGTTCTCGGTTGCCTGGCGATTATCATGGAGTCAAGACCACATGGTGCAAGCATGTGTATCTCACCCAGTGCTAGGATGTGCTTGAACGCCTAAGAACCACCAAACCTTTCTCTTGCAGCTCTGGTTTTATGTTAAATCCCTGTAACTTGAGGGGACATCCTCCATGTATTAACCACTGGAAATAATAAGTGCACAAAAGATTATGTTCCGATTTCCCTAGGTTTATAGGGCTCGATGATTTCTTCAGGATGTAATGGGAGAAAATACCACACACCGTCTGTAAAACAGGGTAAAGGAATGAAACAGAAATTGGGTCTTTGTGCTCATAATGGAGGGGAGGAGAACAGTGCTTTTTAATTTTCCTAAGAATGAGCAAGTGTTTGTAAGAGGGGAAATAATTAGAGGAGCAGGCCTCGCTGAGTGGAGAACATTTCAGAAAGTTCCCGTGGGAGAGGCTATAGCTCTAAAAGTCTTCTAGAAAATGCAGAAATTATAGGTCTCTGGGCTGATAGGGTGACACATTTACCTCTTGAGGTTTTGACAGCTTTCAGAACTGGAGACAGGAGTGCTGGATAATTTGGGAGGATTTAGCCCGTCATTCTGCTGACAAGTGTGTGTGTGTGCCCAGAGCAGTGCCCGTGTGGAGAAGCAATGAGCACAGCTCCGCAAGGCCCACAAAGTGGGGCCTGGATTCTTCCTCCTACGGGGAAGAGATGCCAAGTGGGGCCCATAGGATAAGTGACTCTGGCCTGTAACTGTCATTTTGAGACCAGCCTTGGAGACAGATCAGAACCCAGGGGCATTTCCAGTTTCTATCAGCCAGCCGAGTATGTTTATCGCCTTTACTGTGTTCTTGGTTTGGATGCTGAGGGGGATAAGGAAGCGTAAGGCACATGACCTCTGCTCCCAGAGGGCTCGATAGGACAGATGTGTGACAATGTGTGACAGTGCATCATTAAGTACTGACATTTGTAGCACAGGCTTTGTGGTGTCAGAGGGCAGAGTAGGGAGCTATCCCTCATGCTCAGGGGTTAGGAAAGTTCCTTGGGGCAGTGGTGCTGGGGTTGGCCTTGGAGGATGGAGGGAGGAAATTCCAGCCAGGGAGAGCCTTGAAAGCAAAGGTGAAGGAGTTGGAGCAAGCATGGCATGTAGCAGGAATGTGGGAACCATGCTGACCAGAGCTGAATGTTTTGGGTGCAACAGGCAATGGGAGAGAGGCAGTTATTGGAAGTTTTGAGAAGAGCAGTGTGAATAAACCAACATTTAAATGCAAGCCTGTTGTATCCTAGGCTCCTTGGAGATATTGAGAGAGAAAGAACATGAGTGAGCTCTCCCTGCACAGGCCTTGATTCCCAATAAATAAATGGACCCAACCCACCGAGGACACTCTCTCTTCTCCTCCTGTGATGTGAGTCTGTCGTGAACTTTCACAGCAACCTTTGCCTGTGGGTGGGGAATGGGCAATGGAATTAGCTGTTCATTCCTGGCCTGACCATTTAATTGCTAAGTAATTTTTTTCTTGATCATCGTAACAAAGGGAAAGAGACATATTTTTGTTTGGAGAGAGGTAAAACAAATATATCTACTGCCAGAAGAAAGAAGTCTTTATGCCAAATGTGAGGCTCTCTTTACCAGGCCAGTTGTTTTTGAATAGGAAGTTGAAGGACTGAAGGCAGAGGAGACATTAAGAAAACAGTGATTGTTGGGATGGGTGGAAGGAAACATTCTTCACTGTATGTGGGTGTTGTTCTATGGAGGCAGGATAACAGAGTCAGGAATGCAGGCTCCTGGGCTAGACTTCCTAGCAATGGGACCTTAGACTAGTTGTACAACTTACCAGGGAAAATAATAGGACCCACCTCCCTACGCCGCGGGGCTGTTGTGATACTTACAGGGCTTAACACACATAAAGTGTATGACAGAGCGCATGGCAATAGTATGCTCTCAGTAAATGTGAGAGACACTGCTGTTATTTATATTACTGGCCTACGCAATGCTGGAAAAATAAGTATTTTAGTCTATACTGGTGGCATTGAAGAGTTGCACAGAAATTGCTTCATGGCTGAAGTGAGGCTGAATGCAGCCTCATTTGATTGAGGGCAGGTACGGTGGAGAGCATAGGTCCGTTCCCAAAGCTCAGCCCTGGCTGTGCAGAAACCCCAGGGCTCATCAGCCAGCTGGGATGTGGATAGCTCTGAGCACAGGGAGCAAAGGAGCAGCTTCAGGGCCCATGGAAGCCAGGGCTGAGCAGCCAAAGTTCTTTGGTAGGTTCAGAGAGGGGAAACTGAGGAACATTGAAGAGGGCCAAGGCACATGATGCTGTGCAGGACGTTTTAAAGGTATCCAGCCTACCTCGGGTAAGCTTGCTAAGGTCTTAAAGTAGAGAGAGAATTATCTGGAGCATGATATTTGGCAACCAGGATTTGAGGACTATTCTTTGAGATGTCCAGTTTCTCATTTCTTTTTTTTTTTTTTTGTCTTTTTCCGTGTCCGGCAACGGATCGCAACCCTCAGTGTTGCCCCCGTACCGGACCGGGGACCGGCAACGGGATTGCACCCCTCGGCATTGCTCCCGCGCCTCGCTCAGCCAGTGAGCGGGAACCGGTCTGTATGTGGGATCCGAACCCTCGGGCGGGAGTGCCGCCGCGCTTCCCAAGCGGCGCACTATCCAGTGCGCCACCAGGCCGGCCCCCCAGTTTCTCATTTCTTTTTTTTTTTTTTTGTCTTTTTCCGTGTCCGGCAACGGATCGCAACCCTCAGTGTTGCCCCCGTACCGGACCGGGGACCGGCAACGGGATTGCACCCCTCGGCATTGCTCCCGCGCCTCGCTCAGCCAGTGAGCGGGAACCGGTCTGTATGTGGGATCCGAACCCTCGGGCGGGAGTGCCGCCGCGCTTCCCAAGCGGCGCACTATCCAGTGCGCCACCAGGCCGGCCCCCCAGTTTCTCATTTCTGAGACTCATAACTTGTACTGAAGGGTGAGGGTTTTTCCCTTCCCTTTCTTACAGCCATTGTGAGCAAGCAGATTGTCCCGATACTTATTTCAGCTGTCCTCTCTAAGAATTCTACATTTTTATCACCAATTATTATCAGCAAGCATTTACTATGTACCTAAGATAAACCCAATGAACCCAAAGGAGAATTCTGGAGCATGAGCTCAGGGACCTCATAGGCTGGTCAAGGATCATTTAGACTGAAGTAACTCTTCTTATGAGTCAAGGCCTGTGAGGCTGATGAGAGAAGGCAGCTGTCAGCATCATGGGCTGGGGAAACCTGGACGGACTTCCAGCAACAGGTGGGACTTCAGCTAGTACTTTAAGGTTTTGCATAAGCAAACAGAATGTTGGGGTAGTTATTCCTGGCAGAATATTAGAAACATCAGTACCATCCACTTTTGGTTAGGAGTTTCTAGAAGAATATTGTGCCAGTTTCTTCTACATCCCAGGAAACTGGGGTCTTGCGTCTCTCAGACTTGTGAAGTATAAATAACTCAAATTTTGAGAAATGACAAGGTTGGCAGGCATGAATATTCAGTCTGCTGCTCAGCTGCTGACTGCTGGGGCTTGCAATGATATGCATGGAAACTTGGCTGGCTGTCTTTGATTCTCCTTTCCCCAGGGTCCTGGCCAGGGAGGTGTGGGCAGAGGGCGATCCACACTTTGTTTCAGGGCAACCACCATACATAACCACTTTCTTCAAAGAAAAGCCTGTTCCAAATAAGTTTCTATCACACAGCAAGTCAGGAAGGAGCTAGTGAAATCCATGAGTTACATGAGTGCCCACATCTTATGGATCCTTTGTTAGGTGGTGGTGGTGATGGTAGTGGAGGTGGAGGTGGTCATTATGGTGGTGGTGATAGTGGAGGTGGCAGTAACAGTCGTGATGATGACGGTGGTGGAGAGGAGGAGACCTTGCTCTTAGATAGTACTGGCAGATTACATATTTCTTCCATACAGGTAATCTTATTTGATCCTAAAGCAAAACTGAGGTAGACAGAGCAGGTATCATTATTTCCAGTGGAAAGATGGGGGCTGTGATGCAGAAGGATGTGTAAGCCAGTGCTTTTGGTTTGTTTTTTCTTTTCTTTTTTAATTAAGCCACTGTGTCTCTTGACAGTGAATGCTAAATGAGTAATATGGACAGCCATGGCTAGAAGTGTTCAGACAGAGAGGGGCTCCTGTAGGCCAGAGGCACCAAAAAGAATTTCTGGAAATAGAATTTGAGCTTAGACGTTTGGGATGGAAAGTAGGACACACAATAGTGAAAGGTGTATAATGTGTGTACGTGCGTGTCTCTGTGTGCGTGCGTGTGTTGGCAGGGAAAAGGGAGATTAAAAAGTGAAGAAATAATTTGTGAACTAACAAATTTAGTTGGACTTCACTGCGATTGGAACCTAGAGAAGGGAAGGCGACTGATATTCATCGACCTCGCTCAGGGTGTCAGGCCCTGCGCTAAGCAGTTCTGCATACCTCATCTAACGTAATCCTCACCCCTCCCTGAGCGGCAGGCGTTATTAGCTCCAAACCATACAGGTAAAAACTGATGCATAAACAGAATAAATGCCTCCTTCCAGGTCACATCGTAAAGCCACATGAATCCAGGTCTGTCTGACCTGAAGGCCATAACTGTCTACAGCACCCCCATGCCTATCCCGAACCCAGCATGGAGAAGCACCAGGGTTTAGCTGCTGGTCCAGAGGTTTGCAGCCTGGCTTTTGTTGTTTGATTCGCAGCTCGGGCTGAGGAGCATTGGAAAGGGGATTTCATCTCCAGAATTATAAATAGGTAAACACATAATTACTAGCTGCTGATGTATGCTGAGGAAAAATACAGCTTGGTTTTTTTCTTTAGCTCTAGGACAACTTTTCCTGTGGTGACTTCAGGTAGTCTTTGAGATATCCAAGGCTTCATACAGATGTGTACCTTCTGAGGTGATTGTTACCTGTTGTGTAAACTTTACTGGCTGGGAGGCAGGGAGAGGATGGGTGGGCCTGGAGGGTGCTGGTAGATCCCAGTGTATGTGGACTTACCTTCAATGAGCCCAGCACCTAGGCAAGGGTATCTGGCTTTTGCATGTTCTCTTGGGCTTTAAGATAGTACTCCAGCACTAAATTCCTTGACTTCTAGGGTTCCCTCTTCTCTCCCTCCAAGCCTTTGTAAGCTCTACTTCTGGAAGTAACTGGTTCTAGAGGAACTTGTTCTGAGTTGTGATCTCTGGGAGCAGGTGGCTTAGCCCCAGTGACCTCTGCAAATCTTACTTAGGGTATGTGATCATGGGTATGGTTCAGACTCATGACAATAATGCTTCACATTTGAATATAACTTTATGCTTTTCCGGACACATTCATTGTTTTTAGTCCTTCCACAATCCTGTGCATAGAAGTGATGGTACGTGGTTTTAACACAGGGATGCTGATCTGAGAGAGAAGTGTCTTCTCTAGAATGGCAAGAGATGAGACAGAGATGGGGCTAAGGCAAGCTTTTCTCAACCCCACTTCATGCTTTTTCCTGCTTCCCACTAACAGTGCGATGGGCATTTATTCCTAGAAAGATCTGCAACTCATGCATATAGAGCATGCACAACCAGAATTAGTCTGTTCTGCAGCTGCTGGAGCCCCTGCAGCATTTTGCACCAGCAGCTGGCCACCTCAGTGGAAGTCTGGGGCCTCAGTGTCAGGGCTTAGCCCTATCCGCCTGAGCTGTGCTTTGTGTTGCTGTGTGCTCGCTGTAGGCGGAGCAGCCTCTTCCTAACGCTCTGTAGTTCGATTTGGAATTGTGCGTTCTTTCTGCTTTCCCCTTTTAGAAGGGATGGATTTAGCTCTGGCATGCCAAATACAAACCCTCACTTCAGCTCGAGAGCTCTCTTCCCGTCCACCCTCCTCCAGCAGGCTATTTACAGACCTGCCATGATCTGCTCGTCATCCTACCACGCGGGTCAATCCACCAGTGAAATGAAAGGAAAGAAAGTCCCCAAGCCAACGAATTTGGGCAGATGAGCCTTATATAACACGTGCTAAAAATATGCAGCTAATTGGAATGGAAAAGCGAAAAATGAGTTGTGCTTTAGTCTTAGTCTGAGACACCAAAGAGTGATAGGGGAGCAGTTCCTCCCAGCGGAAGATTCCCATATATAAATAATCTTACTCTGGTGCATAGTCTCCATTTTGTGGCTTTTTAGCCATGTTTAATTCTCACTCATTCCCCCCCATGGGACTGAGTTCAGGCAGCAGAAATCAAGACTAGGGGAGCATCAAAGAAGAGGTACAGGGAGCTGTTGCCCCTTCAGGGCAGAAGGAGACAGCGACTAGGTGGGTGGCCAGGTGTTAAGAAGTTAAATAAAGCTCCCACTTCTGACTTCTTCCAAAGCCGAACATTTAGAAAACTCAAATTGCCAAAGGGTTCTTTCTGTCCTGGAAATTGGGTACCCTTAAGGATTTTTCTAAGAATTGCAGAGAATCCTATTTTCTTTCAGCTTCATGCCCATCTTCCCCCCACCTCCCCACTCCACCCTCAGGACCTCACTCCATCAATTATTTCCTTTTCTTCTCTTGTATCTTTCATCTCTTTTTTTCTTCTGCCATCTTCTCTGTCTACAACACATTAAGCCCTCCTTTACAATGCTGTGTTGTGTGTGATTCATGTTTAGTGTCTGCATTTCCTACAGAGCATGCACACCCTGAGGGCAGGGCCTCTGTCTAACCCACTGTCCTATTTCCCTCCTGTCCAGCATAGTTCCTGGGCCAAGATGGCACCAAATACGTCTGTTGAATAAGTGAAATTATTGAATGGACAAATCAAAAGTGGAATGTTATGGTTTCTGAAAAATATAGTGTGAGAGATGAATCTTAGTCTTATTATTCAAGTCTGATATTGGTCTCCTTTGGTAGTCAGATGACACTTACATCCAGCTCATCAGTCACCTGATTACTGTTCTCTGTGACACCCCGCAAATGAGGACACGAAGACTCTAAAGATAGCAGAACAAGATGTCATGGAGAGAATTAGAAACAAAGAAAGGTTAACTTTGGTGTTTGGAAAGCACATTGGTTAGAGAATCATAGGTTAAGAGATTTGGAGATGGCCTGGTACTACTTACCAGTTTAAAAATGAAGAAATGAAGGCCTAGGGTGTTCAGAAAATTTGACCAAAATTATATGGTTAGCAGCAGCTCCAGGACAGTGCCTGGTGGCTCATGTTGAATGCTCAATAAATCTTACAAACAAACATAGGCTATGTCTCCAGAATCCAGCCCTCCCCAGACACCATCCTGCCCCTCACTGCTGCAAAAGGGCGCCTCCGTGGATCCGTGATGCAGGGCAGCCTTTCCCTCCCACAGGCAGCTCCAAGAAACGCTCTCACTGCCCACCCTCCCATTTGAATGTCTGTGGAGGGCATGGCAGGTGCAGTTACTTGTAATGAACTCCACTGCCTCATGGTTGGAAACAAGATCACCATTACTTGCATGATTTACTGCACCTAGAAGCCACTTGCTGCATCTGGTGCTTGTTTGGCTTTGTCTGACTCAAAACTTTGTGGCTGCAAAAGGGATTCCAGGTGACAGATGAGAAAGGCTTGATGTGCAGTCCTCCTAAGAGCTGAATTTGGGGAAATTTGAGGAGATGAAGAGTGGAGAAGTATCCAGATCTCTCCCCCTGACCTCTCCTCTGCTCAGGTCAGATTGTATATGGAGTTTACAAGGCAATTTGCCATACTTGCCTGGATGCTCCTGGGCACATAATTGTGTCCCTGATACCCGATTTCCTCAGCTATACCTCATATAATTTATTTCATCCTTACATCAACCCTATGAGGCCACTGCTGTCCCCACTTTGAAGTTGCAAAGCAGAGGCCAGGGACTTACCCAAGATCTGTCATGCCTAAGATCAAGCTCTTTGTTTGCAATAAAGTTGCCATAAGTCCTTGCCTTCACTGATAACACATTTAATTTACTACATCATTGTCATACAATTCTAGTATTAGGGTGTCATGTTATTAAACAAGTAGTTTTGTTATTTATGACATGCCTGGCTCTATGCTAGGTGCTGTGATTTATGCCAGAGAAATCACCCTAGAGTCCCTGCTTTCAGGGACTTTACAGTGAAGGTGGACATTCATCAGACATTTAAATAACAAATCAAGGCTGTATGTGATTAGATGCCAAGACGAATGACCTAGGTGGTAAATGTTTTAACACCACCTTCTAGTGTCATCAGCTCATTGACCTAAATTTCTCCACTACTAAACAACTCCTTGATGGTGAATTACATACTAGTTGAAGCTGTATGCATTACCATTATTCCATTAGGGCTTAACTTCCTCCACCTCTTTGTGTTCTAAATATTCCATAATCGAATACTTCATTGTATACAGTGTTGTAGTACTGACTTTGCTAAACTTTTTAATTAAAGTAACATAGACTCAGAAAAATGCATAGCTCATAAGTGACAGCCCATTGAATTTTCAAAGTGAAGACGCCATGTGATTAGACTCCAGATGAAGAAACAGTACCTGACCAGCTCCCTCAATGCTGTCTTTCAGTCACTATTCCCCTCCTCCCACTTTCTTGACTTTCAAGAACATAGAGTAGTTTTACTTGGTTTTGAACTTGAAATAAACAGATTCATATAGTATACTCTTTTGTATCTAGTTTCCTTCATTCAACATGTTTCTAAGATTTATTCATGTTGTGTGTATTTTATTTTCATCGCTGTAGAGTAGTCCATTGTGGGGGTACATTTATCCATTCTACTATTGATGACCATGTGAGATAAAGCTACTTTGAACACCTTAGTTCATGTCTTTTGGTGAACATAGGGACACGTTAGTGTTGAATGCGTATCTAGGAGCATAGGGTTGCTGAGTCATAAGGGTGCAGCTGTTCAGCTTCAGCAGATACTGCCAGTGTTTCAAAATGACTACAGATTTACACACCCACCAACAGTGTCTGAGAGTTCCAGTTGCTCCACAACCCTGCCAAAACTTGGTATTGTTCATCTCTTTTCTATTACATTCCATTCTAGTACATTACTGGGCAACCATCCATACCATCCATCTCCAGAACATTTTTCATCTTCCCAAATTGAAAAAACTAACACCCTGTTTCCCCCTCCCCCTAGCTCCTGACAACCATCATTCTACTTTATCTCTATGAATTTGACTACTCTAGGTACCTCATATAAGTAGAATCATATAATATTTGTTTTTTTGTGACAGGCTTATTTCACCTAGCATGTCTTCAAGTCTCATCCATGTTGTAGCATGTAACAGAATTTCCATCCTTTTGAAGGGTGAGTCATATTGCATTGTGTGTATGTACCATATTCGTTTTATCCATTCATCCTTTGATTTAATTCTGATTTAATTTGCATTTCCCTGATGACTTTGCATTTCTCTTGAGTACTGTTTTACATATGTGTATTGGCTATTTGGAGATCCTTTTTAGAAGTCCCTGCTCAAGTCTTTGGCCCATTTTTCTGTTAAGTTGTCTGCCTTCTTCTTATTGATTTGTAGGAGGTCTTTATAGATTCCAGGTGAGTCTGTTGAATATATGAATTACAAGTACCTTATTTTAGTCTATGGTTTGCCTTTTCATGCCCTATGAGCATATTTGATGAACAGAAGTTCCCACTAATGTAGTCCAATTTATCAATTTTTTACTTTATGGTTTGCACTTTTTGTGTTCCATTTAAGAAAGTGCTGCTTACCCAAGGATCATACGGTTTGCACTTTTCGTGTTCCATTTACGAAAGTGCTGCTTACCCATAGAACATTCACCTATGATTTCTTCCAGAAAATTGTCTTACCTTTCACCTGATGTGACTGCCTTTTCACTTGGGGATAGTTTTTTCACCCTGGGGGAACCAGGCTGCTTGCAGCACTATAGTGAAATCATGTTAACGCTGGTCAGTGGTAATAGGGTCAGGGGACTGGTGACTGCAAACACGGGTGCAGATGCTCCTTGTTTTTCTCAATAGTTGCTTGTAAATTATATCTAGTGAATTTGCCATACTATAAACACTGAAAAAGCTGAATGAATTTTCAAACACTGTCACCAAAGCTGAGGAAGTGTTCTCTTAACTGACCTCCATTTTAACTGACTTGCCCAATTCCCTCGTCCTCCCACATCCTTTGAATGATGCCCAGGGTGCACGAGGAAGCTCTGGGCTGCAGTGGAGCAGCTCTCTCTCCACTCTCGCTGTGCACGCTGACCCCTTAGTTTTAATTGTGTATTTATTAAAAGTCACTTGTGTTTGTTTTTATTGTAATTACATAATTTTGATGAAATCTTATTTAAGAATTTTTCTCTTTTCACACTCACGAAAATTAAGTTGCACATGGTGGAAAGCATCAATAAAGATGAATTGTTAATAAAATCACTGTTAAATTATGTGTGAGAGAGAAAAAACTCAGTGTGGATAATAAAGCTCTAAAAGATTCTGAATTCAGTTGCTTCATAAGTATCTTTAAGTTTTTACTCTGCTAGAAAGAAACTGATATTGGAAATCATAGATAATTCTGTTATCCATGAGAAACAATGCAGAGGTCAAAACAGGGATTATACCTTAAAGACTTTGGCCTTCTGTTTCTGGAAAATGAGTATACATTTGTTTTCAGATAAATGTTTTAAATGTGAATGCCTATTATCAGTTAAAATATTTAAAGTACACATGTCTTATTTTTGCATGATTGTCTGCTTTAATTTTTTATTAGCCAAACAGTGTTCCATTTACTACAGATAAGAGAGACTGAGGGGAATGAACACCCTCCAACCCCCCGAGCTAGCCTCAAGCTAAGCACTTCTTTGAAGTACTGTTGTATGGAAGAAACAATATTACTTCAAAATTTGCATTTTACTCTATGTATAAACAAAATAAAAATAATGCCCTCCCCACCCCCAAATCTTATATAAAATCACAGCTCAGCTGAATTCTGTGACAGAAGTTGGTGATTTAAATTACCTCCTCCTGTTTTGTCTGCTGGGGCAGTGTGCCATTGGATCCCTCGTGCTCTCTAAAACGGGCCCACCTGTGTCTGGAGCTCTGGCTCAGGCTTGCCTGTGCTCGCGCGGCCTGTGGTGCTGGAGGTTCGGGCCCTGTCTGTCCCCCAGCGGCCTGTGGGTGTGGGAGACCCTCTGCTGAGAGGCTCAGGCTGCTGCCCTGCTTCTGAGGCTGCTGTCTTCCCCCGGGGAGGGCAGGCACTGAGGGCCAGCATGCCCATCATGCCAAGGACACATGGTGACCCACTGAAGAATTGGCTCTTGCTCTGCACACCCCTCCTTGGGGTACTCATTTGCTCCCCTGGTGTCAGGAGGTAGAAATTTGGAAATTGCGTTTATTTACTTAATTCTCCTCATCCCTCCCTGTATAATTACTCAGTAACCTGTGCCCCAGGCAATGCTGGGAATGTGCTTAGAAAGTGAGGGGAACCTTTGGGCTGACACCCACACGGTTTTGAAACACCCAAGGCCGATCCGCCTGAGTCACTGCCTTGGTGGCTGGGGGCCAAATGAAGAATCATCCAGTAGCGCCTCTGCCATCACCCTCCTCCTCCTCCAACGTGTTTCTTCACAGGGAGGAAGCCAGTGGGAGGCCCCAGATCCAAGGCGCTGACTCGTGTGCCCCCGTGTGGCCACAGTGCGGCTTCAGAAAGTGCAGCCAGGTTTTCCCGACCTTATTCACTGAAGGCAGCCTGCAGCCTCTGCAGCCCTGGCACCCCCGGCACCCCCTGCACCCAGCTCTTTTTGCATAATCTTTGATCTTGTTATTGTTTCTTAACAGTTAAGCATCCCAAGGCCTGGCGTAACTTGAGTTGTGAAGCATGGTTTGGGCGGGGCCCATGGATTTTTCTGTTGGTGTGGGGAATGTCCCTCCCAGTTCTGGGAGACTTCCTCCAACCCACAGTTCTTCCAGATCCCTGTTCTTATTAAAAGGGGCAGGGACAGAAGCTTCAGAACTTTGCTGGTCCCCCTCACACTTTTGGGCTGTAGTCAATCAGCAGGAATTTACCAAACATCTGCTGGGCTGCACCCTCAAGACAGAGCCTGATGCAGACATGAGGTTTCTGTGGTTGTATTTTGAACTCCGCTGGTGCTTGGACCTTGTTTTATGGGATTTTCAGACAAAGCTCATAGCAGATCAGTGCTCCCAGGGCATGAGCAAGGTGATTTTTGGTAGGGAAGAAAAGATTCAACTTCCATCCATATTTATCTTTTGTTTACTCCTTTAAAAATATTCCCTTCATTTATAGTTTTATAATTGTACTTAAAAATACCTGGTTAGGGGGTTGTAGTTGAAGCTGTTGGTGTCTCAGCCATAGCTGTGTCCTTTGGCCCACCACAGAAATCACCCCCAGAATACACTTGTGACTTCCTGTGTCTCTCTAAGGGTGACCTAAGGCACGATGTTATAGAGTGGAAGCTGAATCTGAAGGGCCTCACCTTTTAGGTCATTTGGTTTTAAGAAAATTCCTTTTAGGTATACATCATAATTCTAATAACAGCTACGACTATCGAGTGCCTACTACGTGCCTGCCACATTGTAATGGTTACATTCTAAATGTCACTCCAACTCTGGAAGGTAGATATTAATATCCTTTTTTATAGAGATGAGGAGGAAACCGAGGCTCAGCAAATGACCACAGGGGTACGGGACAGAACATGGGTCTCGCCAAACCCAAGCTCCATTCAGCCTGCTTGCTGCCCTCTGGCTCCTCTACAATGAGGGTGGTCTGTACTTCACTTGCCCTTAACGATACTCAGAGGGACCGACCCCCAAATCTTAGTCATCTCTTCTCTCCTTCTACCTTTTTTTTCTCTCTCTTCCTCCTGCATTTTCAGGAGCCAGTGTGACCCCAGAAATGAATAATGAAAGATTATTTGTACTCACGTATAACCATCTGTGAAAATGGGAGTTCTCTCTGCCTCAGGACAGGGCTGATGGGGTGGTTTTTAGCCCCTTGCAGCAATTGTGCAAATGTAGAAGCCAGTGTAGACAGCTTGGCTGGAGGGTTGTTATCTGGCAATTCGATGCATCTTGTGGGAGTTTGAGAACTAGGGTGACTACATAGTTTATCCTCCAAGGAAGGACCCAATTGAGAATAAGAAGTGACATTATTCATAATTACTCTGAAAAAACGTGCAAAATCTAGGACTGCCCTGGGTGAGTCAGAACCTACATCCTCCCTCCCCACTTTGTGAATACCCTGAAATTCCTCACCTTGCTCCCATGACTGGCCTCTTGGGCCTTTTGAACCTTTTAGTTCCCACCCCCCTCACCCCAACCAGTCCCTGCAGCAGCTATTTATTCAGTTAGCAAACTTTTGCTGGCCTCCAATTTACATTCCTTCCTAACTTATGCATCGCTCCTCTTTTGCCTAAACATTGCCTTTTCCTGGTTGTGTCTTGCCTTATTCAGCAACTTTCAGAGCAAAGTAAACACGTGTACAAATTTGCTTACTTACAACATTGTACCAGTTCTCTTTCTTACTCATTTCTAGTTCTCGAAAACACTGGCCTATTCCTGATGTATTAGACTATAAACCCCTGAGGGCAGAGGCCGGGTTTTCTCACCCAATTATGCCTGCTGGGCACCTTATACGTAACTCTCTCTAGCACGTTTAGCTCTCAGCCCTAGTGGAGTTTTGTGGCTGAGTCAACTCTCGGGAATCCAGCGCAGTAGGCTAATTCCGCGCTGGCTCCGACCTCATCCAACCCCGAAGTCCCAGTGAAATCCAGCCCCGAGCATCCTGCCAGGGTGGAGGAGGTGCTGGATTATAACTCTCCCTGTTGCTGCTTCTCCCAGAATACATAAAAAAAAAAAAAATACAAAAAACAAAAACAGAGCTCTATATGTTATACCCTTGTGAGTCTCGCTCACAGGGTCACTTGGAAGCTTCAATGGGAAAGAGAAATTTGACACAAGTGTGAAGTGTTATTACTAAAGATCTTAAGAGTTTCCTTTGGCAGCACCCCAGTAGTGACAGACAAGAAGCAGGCATGGATAGTATGAGTACCACCACCCTCCTCTGGGCTCACCATTTCATTCCGAAATAAGCCTTACTGTCGGGTGGTCCAGCCTTGGAGCTGACCCTGCTTCCACTTGCTTCTCTTTCATCATTTTAAGCCATATTCTTCTGCAGAGTAGCATCTGACACATCTCTGACTAGATTACTAAGACTTTCAAAGAGACGTCTTCAACTCCATGTCATTAAGAGAAAATGTAATGAATTTTTAAAAATGTTTTACTTAAGTGATTCCAGTGGCAGTTAGCTAATGCACTTTTAAGGTATGCTTGCTGTAAATTGTCATTTCTGAGATGCAGGTGTAACCCAGTCCCTCGGCATGCTGGGCTGGCCGTGAACAGGCAGGAAGTACATTCAGAAAGTATATGGACACTCTCCCCTGCCTCCAGTGTAACCTTCAAGAGTCTCCTTGCTTAATTGACTTGATGTTTTAAAACTCATCTCTGCATCTGCCTGTCTTCTTCCTTTTCTCCTTCACTTACTGGCTCCTAGAAATTGGCATCAGCAGTGCAGAGTGGAGGCTTCCCTCTTGTGCAGAAGAACACAGACTTCATTTCCAGTTCATCACCTGACATTTGCTTTAAGTAATCCAGCACTAACCCTCGGCAGGGTATATGTTTGTCCAGGAGTCAGATGAGAGACCAGATTAGTGGCCTACAAAGTAGAATTTGTACACGGCATACTGTAGGCAAGATGAGATACTGGGATTTGGGAGAAAAGCAATTGACCTTCCATCTGTATTCGTTTTCTTAAGTAAGAAACAAGAAAATGATTTAGCTTTAATATTTAATGTATGGGTTGCTGGTGACACATGTTTATAAATTATAAGAAATAAATATATATCAAAAAGTTTTTGCTGGTATTTGTGGTCCAAAATATTTGGAGACCTCTAGCTTAGTAGATCCAAGTAGGTCCCAGAAATGGAAGAAGCAGAGACTGTATCAGTTGGAGCAAGTGCAAAGATGATGACGTGTATGCAGGGCACGCGTGCATGCACGGTCTGTGCACACAGTACACATTTGCACACTCCCCCAAGGGCTCACACACTCTCATACCACATGCACATCACACACACTCACCTTCACTCACTCCCACACTCACTCACAAACACACTTTTTGCTTAATAACCTGCAATGATTGGAAACTTAATAGACACCTACCTATTCCCAACTGAACAAATGACTTATATATTAACCAAAAGAGGGACACCTGCTCCTGGGAACAGGAAGGGAGGAGCAACATAGTTAAGCCCTTGGAGAAGCATTTGTGTGGCCACTTGCTGACTGACTTAACCCATTCTAATGGCTGGGAATCAGACTTAAGCCTCAAGAAGCTGGCACATGGTGTGTGCTTGGTGACTGGAGCTTAGTGACCAAGGTGTTTTCTGCACATTCCACAAGTATTAGGTAGACACCATCAGTATATTCATCTATGGATTAGATGATCTGATGTCAGGTAAGAGGAAAAGATATGTTCTCCAGGCTTAAGGAACCTAATACTTGGATAGGGAGATATACAGACCTTCGTCAAACTAGGCACTGACAGATGTTTATAGAGCACCAGGCTGTGAAGCTCAGAAGAAGGAGGCCACGAAGTGTGGGTTAGTGGGAGGGCTTTGTGGAAGATGCAGGACTTTAGCTGGACCTTGAAGGGTGGACAGTTGATTAAGAAGAGAGAGCGGAGGGGAGATTCAGCCAGCACAGTTTCATCTGTTGAAGGACCAAGGACTTGCTGAGCTAAAGTCACTTATTCTGAAGTGAGTGGTTCCTTGGTCATTGGGCAATTCAAGCATGCAGTGGGGAAGCCTAGGAGGAACTTCAGGTGATGCAAAGTTATTGACCTACATAACCTTTAAGGTCTGATTGGGCCCTGGGGTCATATAATTACATGGCAGTCTTCCCTGACTGGCTCTTGCTAGAAGGTGGGGAATTCACTGATATGGGAGGTTGTTCCATGGGATAAAAGATGCTTGTGGCTGGAGAGGTTTACCTCTTCTACACAGCTTAAAACTAGAGAACCAGGCAAGAGGCTGCTGTGATTAGCTGAAGTTTTGTCTGAGCTGGCTCTGTCTTTCCAAAGAGCTGTCAAAGCAAACTCTTTGAAACCAAACCTAATATGCCAATGCCGTTCTGAATTTACTTCTTTTTGAGTGAGGCATGACACCTCTGGCATGGCCCATGGAATGTGAGCACTCTTGCTCAGAGATGTGTAGGGACCAGGTATTAAATATCTTTCCCTTCTCATGTTCATCTGAGGCAGTTCCTATAAGACTTGATTCTAGTTCTACCTGTTAAATGTTGACAGAATGAAACCTTGTGCTAGTTAAGTTTCAAAAACACCAATTAAAAAAGCATTTCTGGCCAAAGATAATGCTTATTGGAGTGCACCCTGAGATGCCTCAGAAAATTTACGTGTGGAAGAGGATGGTAACATAAGAACATTATTTGGTTGAGGACTTCCAACTTGTGCAAGTGAGAAAAAGATAACAATACAGGCAGCATATCCCTTTCTAGAGTCCATTTAGGTGATATTAAATCATAAGAACATTATTTGGTTGAGGACTTCCAACTTGTGCAAGTAAGAAAAAGATAACAATACAGGCAGCATATCCCTTTCTAGAGTCCATTTAGGTGATATTAAATGTAAATGTTATTATAATCAGTAATGACTGTCATATTATACATGGAGTGTCACGTATGAGGAGCATACAGCCATTGCAATGTGAAAGGTCCCTGTGGGTCTCAGGAGGGGAACCGCAGGGGTTGACACAGGGTGTTCACTTAGCAAATTACTGTTGGTCTAATGACGAGTTCCCCGTGGAGAGGATTAGAATATGAATGGAATACAAATTTCCCTCTCTCCCATGCTTTGTTACAGAAACACACTCTGTTTTCTGATTCCCTGATTAACTCTTGGGAAAGTCACTTATTCTTATTGCAATTCAGTTTTTTCAACAATCAAGTGCATTATATGTGATATAGTACACATGTGATTAAGTGTGTGTATATCTCTCTCTCAAAACTCTGTAAACTTCACTTTTAAAAATTGTTTAAATAATAGAAACCATATATGCTTGCACTAAAACATTTAACAATACCTAAGAGTTCTTTAAGGTATAAAATAAAAATTGCCTGACCTCTCTGACTACTCCCCAGAAATTAGCTGCTGTGGCAGTTCTCTCTCTCTCTCTCTCTCTCTCTATATATATATATATATACACACACACACACATATATATATGTATATATATGTGTGTATATATATATGCACTTTAAAGTGTTATACGAATACATGTGATTATAATTTGTGTAAGATAATATTTCAACTTTTATGGCATTTTGCAAATTGATAAGCCATTTTAGCTAAAGAGAATGATTTTATCTTGGGGCAAAGACTAGGCAGTGAAGATTCAGGAGGTTTTTAAGTGCTCATCTTAGGTAATTTTCTACTTTTGAATACTGTAGGAGCTAAATTCCTTTGCTAAAGGACACAATTAGATTTATTCTCAACCAGTCTAACATTGATTCATTTATTCCTCCATTAAAAAAAAAAAAAGATTTTGCACTTAGCATGTACAAAGTACTTACCCAGCCTATGAAAGATGGAAAGGATCATAATGTCTAAGCAAGGATTCAGGAGTTACAGGCAGATATTACAGTACAAAATATACATGCCCAAGGAGGGGTGCAGGTAGAGGGTTATGGGACTTCGCCATGAACCCCTCTAGCCAGCGGCTTCCAGAGGGAGGTAACATTTGAACTGGGCTTTTTGTAGGTTGGTTAGAATTTAGACATACAAGATGAGAACTTGTTTTCCTACAATGATTCAAAATCATTGAGATTATACAGGCCAGAATTTCTTCTTTCCAGAGCCTTTTTTTTTTTCTTTAAATGTTTTCTAGTTCCACTGCCCCAGCTGTCTTTGAGGAGGACACAGGAATTTAAAGTTCCCACCAGACACCAGGATATAAAAAAAAAATCATTGAGATTATACAGGCCAGAATTTCTTCTTTCCAGAGCCTTTTTTTTTTTTCTTTAAATGTTTTCTAGTTCCACTGCCTCAGCTGTCTTTGAGGAGGACACAGGAATTTAAAGTTCCCACCAGACACCAGGATATAAAAAACATGTCAGCTAAGTTACACTGTCTTAGAGTAAACTGAGCCTCCTCTCCTGCTCTCTTGTGTTCTCTTTAGCAGGAGAGTTCCCAGTTTTCAGAATGCACCAGACAGCTTCCAGAGAGGCTGTGTCTGTGTCAAGTAAACAGAGAAGGATGTGGGGTCGCCATGCAGTGAAAGTGCCCTGGCTAGATAATCAATACAGGACTGTTTAAGTTGCTAGAGTCAGAAAAGACACACAAAAAAGCATTGGGTCTACTCTGTTTTACTGGTTTGAAAACTGAGACACTTAGATGGGGTGTGATTTATTCAAAGACAGATAGTGGGGGTGATGGCTGAGTCAGGTGCAGAAAGAATCTACTCCAGCCCTAAACCACCACAGCAAGCCCCGGGCCGTCCTATGCTTATTCCTGCTGGGTTCATTGACCGCAAAGCCTTTTAGGACTGAATCACATAGTTGGTGACTCAGTTCTGATCTCCGTTCTGCTTCACTGTTCTAGTTCCATTTACTCCATTTGGACTTTTTGATGCTACTTTTGTTCTGCACACTGTGGGCTGCCTCAGGATACCAGGACTCTAGGTAAAGATTCACGTCTCCCAGTGGGGTGTTTCTGACACATGAGCTCTATATGAAATGCCTTCAAGCTGGCACAGAAGATACAGCTCAGGTCAGAATAGGGACTACACTAGTGTATACATTTGTCAAAATTCATTGACTTGTAAACTTAAGATCTATACATTCTACTTTATGTAAATTAATCTTTAATGTAAAAAATACAGAAAACAAAAAACCTCACTCAGGTGACCTCACTTGTAAGTCCTCGGATATTTATGTTGGAGAATTCCCCTCAAAACCATTTTGCAATGGATACAGAAGTGGCCTGAAGTAGAGTGGGGACACTTGTCTTCATGCTCCCAGCCTTCCCTTTCAGTGCTCCTTTCCTCTCAAATAATGGTTCTTCCCTTTCCTGCTCCTCTTCCAACCTGCCCCTTCCCTGAGCCTTCAGTTGCCGCAGGCTCCTTCCATTAGACAGGAAAATGACTGACACACCAATACACTAAGTAAGACAAGGATGTGTTACAGGAGCATTTCAATCTTAGAGGAGGACCCAGGGCGGGCCACACTACACAACTACAGCCACTGCCATCATTTATTAAGCACATATTACATGCCAGGCACTGTGCTAAGTGCTTTGCCTGAGTTACTACATTCAACCCTCACAATCACTTATCAAGAAGATACTCTTATTACCCTTTCCTTATAGATATCTTAAAGAGAGCCTGTATAACTGCGCCCCACTAGCAAGGGCCAAATTAGAATATAGGCACCTGACCCCAAAGCTGGGGCTCTTTGTCTCTATTTTATACAGCTTCTTGAGAAGAAAGAATGACTTCCTATCCTAATGGTGGATTGTCAGGCACTGGTGGGGAAAGACCATTTAGTGGGGGCTTTCTCCATCTCCTTAAATGAAACCATATGAATGGCCACAGACCTATGTGTGAAGCCACCATTGGATGGTGGTGATGATAAACCAAAAAATGGAGTAGATTCAGTGCTCTGCATGTGCAAGTTATTTTGTGGTTATTAATGAGCAGGGCTCCCATTAATCTCTAATCTTCAAGGACAGGATTGGTTATGAACATGGCAGAGGCCCTCCCAGGGTGTAGGATGTTGGCTGAATACCAACCAAGATGGCCAGAGTTTGCAGAACAACTCTATAAAGGAACCTGGAGGAGCCCTCCATCTCTTAAACTCCTGCCCACCACTGGCTCTAGGACCATAGGATCCTTGATAAGAGCATCGGTGGCTGAGAGTCACGCTTGGTCAACTATGACTAACCATGCAATAGGGCCATTTGGCCTATTTGTTTTCTGGCTCACTTCACTTGAATCTGTTTTTCACTTAAATTCTATGGAAATGATTATAGTTTATAAATGACCTGAGTCAGAACCTCAGAACACGCTGGCTCACCTCTTCCCAAAGTTTGCTTGGAAAGCAGGTATGGCTGAAATTATTTGAGGGGAGAGAAGACGAGAACCTAGAGAACAGAGCTATCGAATTCCAGAGACATCAGCCCTCCAGCCCCTATTCAAAGAATGTCAGCAATGGTGAGAGCCCTCCTGCTAGCTCGCTGCCCTGATCTTGGTGAAACCCATGCTGGAGCTCTGGGAAATGGCCAGTTGCAAGAGGTTTTGGGAGAGTGTCATGGAGGAGAGATGAATTAAAGATCTGTGGAACCAGGTTGTGATAAAGGTACCACCGTGATTTTCAGGGTTAAAGCCTCCCCTGCTTGCCTCATGGGGTTTCTGTGCAAAGAAAGTATGAGTAAAGGTGGGTGTGACCACATTCCGGAACAGCTGGGGATGCTGCACCTGTGCATACCTCAGCTTCAAGCCCCTCAAAGGGATCTCAACTCCCACATAGCATGGGTGTGTCAAGTGGCCTCATGTTGGCTTGTAGCAGCCAGGAACTCCAAGAGCCCCTGTCTGGTGTAGGTTCTTAGCAAACCCAGCAGACCTAGACCCTATGAGACGCGTAGCTCCTCTGTCGGCTTTAAGCCACAGCAAGTCATTTATGTCAGAATAGGGTAGACAGAAAACGCTCTGAATCTCTCTCCATCAACTAGTGTACTTATTTTCATTGTAAAAACAGTAACACATACATAAAGTGTGGTCGGTCCATGCAATGGAATATTGTTCAGCAATAAGAAATGAAGTACTGAGATGTTCTGCAACATGGATGAACATTGAAAACACTATGCTAAGTGAAAGATGCCGGTCACAGCAGCCACATATCATATGATTCTGTTTATATGACATGTCCACAATAGGCAAATCCATAGAGACAGAAAGTAAATTAGTGTTTGACAGGGGCTACAGTGGGGTGGGGGTATGAGGGATGCCTGCTAGAGGGTATGGAGCTTCTTTTTGCAGTAATGAAAACGTTCAGAAATTGACTGTGGAGATGGTTGCACAACTCTGTGAATATACTAAAAACCACTGATGGTACATTTTCAGTAGGTGAATTATATGCTATGTGTATTATAGCTCGATAAACTGTTACCAAAAAAGATACTTAAGTAATAAATGATGCATACAAAAAGTGTCCAAATGATAAAGAAAAAAGTAGAGTGTTTATAATACAATGCTAACACAGCTATTTTAATTTTTACATAACATCTCATCTTTGGCGATTTGGAGACATCATTTTATGTGGTTATAGTCACAGTGTGCTTTTTTCAGTTATATTGTTAGCAAACATTTGTCCATTTTATCGCAGTCTTTATAATTATCATTTGCATTCTATCAGTTTGATATTTTACTTAATTATTTTCCAATCGATAGGCATTCAGGTTTCCAGATTTGGTGTGGTGGTGGTGATTACTGTAGATAGCATTTCTACAAAACTAAAAAATTACTTTAGGATTTTCTTTGAAATGGGACTATCATGTCAAAATGTCTTGCTATGAAATTTATATTTCTTTTCTAACCTATTTTACTCCATAAAGTTTGGAGATATCAAAATGGCTGAGAAGCAGAAGGAAGTTAGAGAACAATGTATATGTAAAGTCAGCAACATCATCTCTGTACAGTAATAAAACCCCTCCCTTCCCTTCCCTGTCCTAGACCGTGTTCCAGCATTGCTCACGTGCATAAATGTCATGTCTAAATGTGAGCCACTGGCTAATAACTGTAGCTCTGGGGAGCAATTAATAAATTTATAAACCGCATCTGTTTTAAAGTTGTACTGTGCCAGACAATTGCTTATTTGTATTCATGTGTCACATCTTCAAAGTCAGTGCAGGTTAAGTCCTTCCTATGTCATAACATGGCACATTCAGAACAAATGTTCATTGGCACATAGGAAAGTCAGTGCACTGAGGTTAAGTCCTTCCTATGTCATAACATGGCACATTCAGAACAAATGTTCATTGGCACATAGACATACAGAACCTTTAGAAATGTTGGAAATATTTCTAACATTGATGAAAATGCAAGAATAATTGAGTGACACTCTAATTATCCGTCATTAGCAAGTGTAAAAAATTTAATATTTGCTTCAGATCTTTTTAATTTGCTTTATTAAAGAAAAAAAACATCAGACACAGATGAAGTCCCCTTTTGGGAGGATTTCTGTTCCTCCTCTCCCCCACTAGGTGGTAACCACTAGGCAGCTAAAGTTTGTGTTCAGCCCGTTCATGTGTGTACGCTTTTATTTTTTTAAAAACACATACATGTGTGTCATTAATGTTTGTTTTGTGAATTTGATTTTATATACATGGCATCCTATACATATTATTTTGTAACATGCTTTGTAAAAGGAGCACTATGTTTTAAAGATTTATCTATGTTGATGTAGTAGATATGGTTTGTTCATTTTAACTATTATATGATATCCCTTGTATGACAATATCATAATTTTTATCCATTCACTTGTATATGGACATGTAAGTTTCAGTTTTTTACCACCACAGTGTTCCAGTGAGCATTTTTGTGTGTTTCTTTTATATGTGTGTACTTTCTCTACAATATATATTTTGGAAGGAACTGCTGGGTTCTAGAATACACACATCATTGGCTTAGTTAAGTATTATAAAATTGCTCTTTGACGTGCTTATATTAGGTCACACCACCCTCCCCCAGCAGTATGCAAGAGTCTGCTTACATCCTCACCAACACTTAGTAATGCCAGGTTTTAAGTTTTGCCAACCAAATAATACGGCATCCCATTATTTTAATTTTCACTTCCCTGATTACTTCTAGAGTTGAGGATCCTTTTAGGATTATTGGCCAATTTTTTGTCCCCCATGAGAAGAAACTATTCATGTCCTTTGCTTACTTTATTGTTTTTTTTCTTTTTGATGGTAGGAATTTTTGATATATACTAAACTACTAAATCTAAGTCTGTTATCTGTTGCAAATATCCTCTCAGTGTCTGTGGTTTGTCATTCTAATTTATGTATGGTGTCTTCTGTTCTGCAGAAGTTTTACATTTTAATATGATTGTACTTGGTTTATGCTTTTTGTATTTTGCTTAATAAATCCTTCTCTATTTAAATGACACAAATATTTTTCTATTTTTAAAATAAGTTTTGACATTTTGCTTTTTACACTTGGATCTAATTCTATTTTTTCCCAATTTGACATCCGACAGATGTAAGATCATATTGTGATCAGTCCATGTTTTTCCCATTGAACCTTGTTTCTGATCTCTTTTCTATTGCTTTGGCTTATCCCCCAGAGTCAACACACACGGTTTTAATCGCTTTAACTGTAAAATAAATCATGATATCTGATAGAGCAAGCTCCTGTTCTTTGTTCTTATGTAAACATTTTTTTGCTATTTTTGGCCATTTTTTCTTATGCGAATTTTAGGATCAGCTCAAATTTCATGAGAAACCAATTGGGATTTAAATTGGAAATTCATTGATTCTTGAATTACTCATTTTTAAAATGACTATAGATGTATTCAAGTTTTTAATTTCTTCCTGAGATTGGTGAAATAAAATGCTTGCCTAAGATAAACCTTTAGAAAATGCCTCTAATTGGTATCCTGGGGAATATAACAAAATAGTTTTATGCAAAATAAAATTTTGACCGAAGGCTGAAACTGTCTTCAGCTTAGTTGCTTTTTTGCCTTTAATGAAATCAATATACTTTCTTTTATATGTGTGTACTTTCTCTACAATATATATTTTGGAAGGAACTGCTGGGTTCTAGAATACACACATCATTGGCTTAGTTAAGTATTATAAAATTGCTCTTTGATGTGTTTATATTAGGTCACACCACCCTCCCCCAGCAGTATGCAAGAGTCTGCTTACATCCTCACCAACACTTAGTAATGCCAGGTTTTAAGTTTTGCCAACCAATAGATATAATACGGCATCCCATTATTTTAATTTTCACTTCCCTGATTACTTCTAGAGTTGAAGGATCCTTTTAGGATTATTGGCCAATTTTTTGTCCCCCATGAGAAGAAACTATTCATGTCCTTTGCTTACTTTATTGTTTTTTTTCTTTTTGATGGTAGGAATTTTTGATATATACTAAACTACTAAATCTAAGTCTGTTATCTGTTGCAAATATCCTCTCAGTGTCTGTGGTTTGTCATTCTAATTTATGTATGGTGTCTTCTGTTCTGCAGAAGTTTTACATTTTAATATGATTGTACTTGGTTTATGCTTTTTGTATTTTGCTTAATAAATCCTTCTCTATTTAAATGACACAAATATTTTTCTATTTTTAAAATAAGTTTTGACATTTTGCTTTTTACACTTGGATCTAATTCTATTTTTTCCCAATTTGACATCCGACAGATGTAAGATCATATTGTGATCAGTCCATGTTTTTCCCATTGAACCTCTTGTTTCTGATCTCTTTTCTATTGCTTTGGCTTATCCCCCAGAGTCAACACACACGGTTTTAATCGCTTTAACTGTAAAATAAATCATGATATCTGATAGAGCAAGCTCCTGTTCTTTGTTCTTATGTAAACATTTTTTTGCTATTTTTGGCCATTTTTTCTTATGCGAATTTTAGGATCAGCTCAAATTTCATGAGAAACCAATTGGGATTTAAATTGGAAATTCATTGATTCTTGAATTACTCATTTTTAAAATGACTATAGATGTATTCAAGTTTTTAATTTCTTCCTGAGATTGGTGAAATAAAATGCTTGCCTAAGATAAACCTTTAGAAAATGCCTCTAATTGGTATCCTGGGGAATATAACAAAATAGTTTTATGCAAAATAAAATTTTGACCGAAGGCTGAAACTGTCTTCAGCTTAGTTGCTTTTTTGCCTTTAATGAAATCAATATACTTACCAGAAACTAATGCTTAGTTTTAGCACTAGGAGTAAAAACAGATCACTGCTTTAGAGATCAGGTAATTTATTGCCCCATAATGGACATCAGCCAATCTCTGGTCTTTAGATGAGTGCATTTGATTTTCATGTTTTATGGTGAAAAGCTTTTTCTTGAAATTTGCTGGCAGCATTTCAGTTACACTCACTGAGAGTTAATTTATTTCTGCATTTCACATTCTAATTTTGAAGATAGCTGATAAAGATGTCACAGCACATTTACATGAGGAACTGGCTGAGTGAGGAGAAAATAGCTTTCAAGGTCATTACCAAGGTTTATTCTCAACTCTGCCTGTTTCCCNAGGTTAAGTCCTTCCTATGTCATAACATGGCACATTCAGAACAAATGTTCATTGGCACATAGACATACAGAACCTTTAGAAATGTTGGAAATATTTCTAACATTGATGAAAATGCAAGAATAATTGAGTGACACTCTAATTATCCGTCATTAGCAAGTGTAAAAAATTTAATATTTGCTTCAGATCTTTTTAATTTGCTTTATTAAAGAAAAAAAACATCAGACACAGATGAAGTCCCCTTTTGGGAGGATTTCTGTTCCTCCTCTCCCCCACTAGGTGGTAACCACTAGGCAGCTAAAGTTTGTGTTCAGCCCGTTCATGTGTGTACGCTTTTATTTTTTTAAAAACACATACATGTGTGTCATTAATGTTTGTTTTGTGAATTTGATTTTATATACATGGCATCCTATACATATTATTTTGTAACATGCTTTGTAAAAGGAGCACTATGTTTTAAAGATTTATCTATGTTGATGTAGTAGATATGGTTTGTTCATTTTAACTATTATATGATATCCCTTGTATGACAATATCATAATTTTTATCCATTCACTTGTATATGGACATGTAAGTTTCAGTTTTTTACCACCACAGTGTTCCAGTGAGCATTTTTGTGTGTTTCTTTTATATGTGTGTACTTTCTCTACAATATATATTTTGGAAGGAACTGCTGGGTTCTAGAATACACACATCATTGGCTTAGTTAAGTATTATAAAATTGCTCTTTGATGTGTTTATATTAGGTCACACCACCCTCCCCCAGCAGTATGCAAGAGTCTGCTTACATCCTCACCAACACTTAGTAATGCCAGGTTTTAAGTTTTGCCAACCAATAGATATAATACGGCATCCCATTATTTTAATTTTCACTTCCCTGATTACTTCTAGAGTTGAAGGATCCTTTTAGGATTATTGGCCAATTTTTTGTCCCCCATGAGAAGAAACTATTCATGTCCTTTGCTTACTTTATTGTTTTTTTTCTTTTTGATGGTAGGAATTTTTGATATATACTAAACTACTAAATCTAAGTCTGTTATCTGTTGCAAATATCCTCTCAGTGTCTGTGGTTTGTCATTCTAATTTATGTATGGTGTCTTCTGTTCTGCAGAAGTTTTACATTTTAATATGATTGTACTTGGTTTATGCTTTTTGTATTTTGCTTAATAAATCCTTCTCTATTTAAATGACACAAATATTTTTCTATTTTTAAAATAAGTTTTGACATTTTGCTTTTTACACTTGGATCTAATTCTATTTTTTCCCAATTTGACATCCGACAGATGTAAGATCATATTGTGATCAGTCCATGTTTTTCCCATTGAACCTCTTGTTTCTGATCTCTTTTCTATTGCTTTGGCTTATCCCCCAGAGTCAACACACACGGTTTTAATCGCTTTAACTGTAAAATAAATCATGATATCTGATAGAGCAAGCTCCTGTTCTTTGTTCTTATGTAAACATTTTTTTGCTATTTTTGGCCATTTTTTCTTATGCGAATTTTAGGATCAGCTCAAATTTCATGAGAAACCAATTGGGATTTAAATTGGAAATTCATTGATTCTTGAATTACTCATTTTTAAAATGACTATAGATGTATTCAAGTTTTTAATTTCTTCCTGAGATTGGTGAAATAAAATGCTTGCCTAAGATAAACCTTTAGAAAATGCCTCTAATTGGTATCCTGGGGAATATAACAAAATAGTTTTATGCAAAATAAAATTTTGACCGAAGGCTGAAACTGTCTTCAGCTTAGTTGCTTTTTTGCCTTTAATGAAATCAATATACTTACCAGAAACTAATGCTTAGTTTTAGCACTAGGAGTAAAAACAGATCACTGCTTTAGAGATCAGGTAATTTATTGCCCCATAATGGACATCAGCCAATCTCTGGTCTTTAGATGAGTGCATTTGATTTTCATGTTTTATGATGAAAAGCTTTTTCTTGAAATTTGCTGGCAGCATTTCAGTTACACTCACTGAGAGTTAATTTATTTCTGCATTTCACATTCTAATTTTGAAGATAGCTGATAAAGATGTCACAGCACATTTACATGAGGAACTGGCTGAGTGAGGAGAAAATAGCTTTCAAGGTCATTACCAAGGTTTATTCTCAACTCTGCCTGTTTCCCCAGGGATTACCAGATGCCTGGCTTGATGTCCCAGGTCAAGTGTGTAATAAGCTGTGGAGTGAAAAAGATTCTTCAAGCACACAGAGGGCAGAGAGAAATGGATACTGAGGGGACGTGACGCAGATGAGCCCTGTGTCTGTCCAGTCTCTTGTTCACACTTCTGTTGGCTCAAGGTGAAAAGTGTTCAGGGATGAGGGGCGGCAGCTGGTGGACAAGTGGGAGGACTGGCATTCCTTCCATACCTCTGAGAACTCAGCTCCTTTAATTAAATGTCTCTGTCAACTGGCTTATTTCTTTGGCCTATCTTTGCCCACTTGGTGGCACCCAGATTTTCTGCCCAGGACCATGTTCACTTGGCCATATGACAGAAAGCCCCAAATTACACTTGTCCTGGCATTGTCTATCCCTGGTCATGATTGTGAATTACACTCTAATCCTTCTCACAGTTTACTACCCAGTGCTTGGACCATCCCTCTAAACCAGTGGTCTTCAAACACTATAATCTGTCTGATGCTGTGCTGGAGGCAACAGGTTTCCTGGGGAGCTGATTAAAATGACAGATTTTCAAGCATCACCCAGTGGAACTGGGGAGTAGCTCTGGAGTCTATGGTTGCACCAGCTACCCAGGTGACCCTGATAAGCAACTAAATTTGGGAACCACTGCTCTAGACAACTTTAACCCAAGGCTCTAGGGAAGATCCAGGTCATCTAGGAGACAGCTTTATATAGACAGTTCAGGAAGTAATGTTTCCAGTCACAGCCTTCTCCTTGCACATGGCCCTCTGCCTTGCAAGTCTTTTGGCTTCCATGATTCCCCTTGACCCTGACTTCCTCACTGAAACTAGGTGATATTTATGTATCCATAGTCTGCACACCTAAGCCAAGGCTCCTCTGGGCCCAGAAGGATGGCCCTTTGGCATGGGGCCACACTTAGATGTTAACCACAAGATTTGTGCTCCACTGCCCTTAGGTTGAAAGGTCCTGCTCTCTCTAAGGGCCAAGCTAGACCATGCAGCCCCTAACAAAGTGGGGGCCCCAATTGAGCCAGTGCAGCCCTGTGCCGCAGGCAAATGTAGCAAAGGCTGAGGACTTTGGCATAATACACAACCTACACGACCACAGACGGTAAGTTTGGTGCTCCCACACCTCATCTTCTGAGTTTGTGCCCTTTAGATCAAAGCGCTAATAGAGTGGTTATAGGACTGTAAAGGTGGACAACCTCAGCTGACCCATACTCTCCAAAGAACCCCAAATCCTAGAATATTAGAGCTAAGAAGGACTTAGAAATCACCTACTCTGATATTTCCATCAAACAGATAAACTGATGCCCAGAGAAGGAAAGGGGTTCAACCAAGGGCACACGACTAGGTGGTAGTGAGCAGAAGGACCTTGGCCCCCCACTCATTGCCATGTAGCTTGCTCTCTCTAATTGGCTCAATACACAGAAGCACCCTCAAGTTTAAACTAATAAAACACTCTCCTTTTGCTGAAAGTATATATTCTAAAGGAGCATGAACTACAAGCAGAATTTGTTATAAAATACGCCAGGCTCCCTTGTTAAGAGTTCAAATTAAGGGAGCATAAAGCAACCTCTATTTTACATTGAAATTACTATGTTAAAATTTAGATTTACCAAATAGTTGAATTAAGGTGCAATTATTAGTATTACCAAAAAATTTAGTCACTCTTCAAAAGCACTCACCTCAGGGCTTCCTTGTATAACATTTCATGTACATTAAAATGGGGTTTGATAGATGGCAAATCCATTGACATGTGGCTTTCCAGGAACACAACTTTTGTAGAAAGAACACTGAAAGTGCTTGGTTTAAGTCATAATGTGCCATATAACACAAAGATTCTATTAGACAACCAGTTCCTGTTTTCAGGGAGCTTATAAACTACCAGGACAAAACACAGCAGCCAAATAAAACGGCAGATAGTATGAGAATGTGTTTAACATGGCAGGCTGAGTTTACGCTGAAAGCTAATTTCATGGACAGGAAGGTCAAGCCTTTCTTGACATTATTGAACAGTGTTTGAGATAATGAAATTCTCAAATTATAGCTCTGAAATAACCCGGGACTAGTCATTCTCAGACTTCAGCATTTGCATTAGATTACCTGGGGGGTGCTGAGCTCTGAAGCCCCTTCCTCATTGTCATGGGATCCAGGCAGTTGCACATTTAATAATCTGGAGATTTTTTTTTTTTTTTGTCCTTTTTTGAGACCAGCCGCACCGCCCTCAGCCAGTGAGCGCTGTGAGCGCACCAGTCATCCCTATATAGGATCCG
>NW_007727184.1:233214-308617 GCF_000696425.1 Galeopterus variegatus
GGAGCGCTGCTGCGCTCCCAGCGCCGCACTCTCCCGAGTGCACCACGGGCTCGGCCCAATAATCTGGAGATTTTAGTGGAACATACCTGGAGAATCTCAGAACCAGAAGGGACTTGAAAACCACAAAACCATCTATGTAATTTTGTCTTGTGGAAGATGCAGCCAAAGCAGGAGAAATGACTCAGGGGTCACCAATCTGATTAGTGCCTGAGCCAAGATTGTCCTCCACATACTTTTCAATATGGCTAGAACACCCTCCCCTCCCCCCCTTCTCTCCTTTTCTGTCTTCCCCTCTTTTCCTTCTGCCTGAACACCCAACTCCCTCTCCTCTGGAATACCTTTCCTGGAATACCCAGGAGTGCCCAAAAAGCGAAAAGTGGCATTGAACCCGAAACACTTATTCAGTGTCATAGCTGCTGAGTCAGAAGCCACTTTGCTTGATCAATGCTGTTGTCCTTCAATGCCTCTCCTGATTTTTAGTGGTGCCACCACTCACCTTTCTGTCAGTGCTTTTGAACACTGGCTGTACATTAGAATCCCCTGGTGATCTTTAAAAAAAAAAGGGTGCCTGGGCTTCGCACGCTCCCACCCCCTGCACCCCTGGTCCAGGTGGTGATTCGGTTGTCTGGGGTGGGCCCCCGGCACTGGCTTATTTCAGTGCTCTCCAGGTGAGTCTCAAGTGCAGCCAGGGTGGCGAGCCAGCATCATACGGTATTAGTTCTAATTATCTTTGTGTACCTGCTGAACTTAATTACCAGTTGATGTGGGCAAAGCACAGGGGGAGTTGAGTTTTCAGAGAGGTGAATGGATTCACAAAAGCTGTTTTCCTGAGGCATATAAGCTGCATCACCCCTCCCCTGCAATCTTATCTAGTGCCTTTGCCTATTAAAACAATTTTTTAAAGATATTTAAATGCCACTTTTTCTAGCTCTGTGGGTTCTTGGAATAAAACAAATCTTACTCCCACTTTGAAGGGGGCCTTGGGTACACAGTCTTTGCATGGCCCCAGTGATTCTGAACAAAGAACAAAACAGTTCTCAAACTCATTCACACACAAGTTTCCATATATTATTGAAAGACATTGTATATCCAAACCAAATGAGGATTGATAGTTTCCTTATCACTAAAAATTCTATACAGTCAAGAGTTTAGAAGCCAGTTAGAAAATTTCTAAAAGATAATTTCCTTGCAATCAAATACTTCCTTATCAATAATATTGCATCGTTCATTTATCCTTTACTGTAGAATAACCAAAGAACTTATAACGAAATGTAACATGAGACTTTGAATATGGCAGCATTAACCCAGCATGGTGTTCTTCTTGCTTCTTTATTCTGCAGGCTTAAAAGACTAATTATATTGGCCTATCTAATTTAAACATAAGTATGCATGAAAATAGGAAATAACCATAGAGGGTGCATATTAACTCAAGCTGCATGCCCACAGACTTCTAGAAGAGAAAAGAAATGTGTAGAATTTGATTATTGTTTTAAAAAAAGGGGGTGGGTGATATCCCTCATTTCGAAGTGATATCATGAAAGGAATCTTATACACGGAAACAATGGCATGTCAAGAAATGCATATACTTACTGAGTGCTATCGTGGGTCCTTTAGGGATTGTCAAATTGCTTAGAACCAGGGATGGCTTTTATTTTGTGAAAAGACATTTTAATCACATTGTATGTGAAGAAAAAGTACACAGTGATTTTGAACTATAAATGCATGAATCACAATACGTTTGATACCACATTGTTTCTCTTACCTGCTGTTGTCAATACTTTGTTATTTCATTCCATTAATAATCATTAGTACTAGCAATGGGGGTGTTGGGGTGAGGTTGGGGAAAAAGATGCAAAATAAATATGAAGGTCTCCTTTTCCTAAAGTAACTAGCAGTTTAGCGAGGAAACAAGGGGAACGCCACATCGAGTACTCAGGAAGTGTATAATTAAATGTTTAATGGGTGAATATCAAACGGAATAGTAAAGACTCCAAGTAACGGTAGTTCAAAGAAGAGAAGATCCCTGTGGACTGGTCCAATGAGGAGCTCTCTCATGGAAGAGTTCCATCTTAAGCATGGGAAGGATTTAGATTAGGAGAGGGGAGGAAGATCTAGGAAGGGAAGTCCTAGGAGGGAGGACTGGCGTGATTAGAAGTTTGGAGGGAGGAGTGAATATGACTTCTGAGAGGGGCAGTCAGCAGACTGATCTGGTTGGGGGATTAAAGGTAGCACCGGACAGGGGAGGGCACCAGGCTTACACCAGATACCGAAGCTTTTTGTGTTTGTAGTCTCTTCTACTCCATTATTAGTATTAAGCTAGTTAAATGCTTTAGGCAGATGTTCATTCTAAACTGTCCTTAGGGCCGTTCTTTGTATCTTAAGTAGCTCTTGATGTAGCGCTGAGGACATAGTAGGTCCTCCTTAATTACTTCTCCTTTTTTAAACAAATAAAAGTATCATTTACATACAGTAGAGTTTATCCTTCTTAGCATATGGTTCTGTGAGTTTTGACAAATATGTACAGTATTACTATCACAATCAACATAGGTATGGGTATTTCAGAAAGTTTGAGGAAAGATTCATGTTCTCTTGTGATTCTATTTTTCCATGAACTTTTTGAAATACCCTGTAGAATAGTTCCACCCCCCCCCCGCCACTATTCTCCCCCATCTTTCCCCTTTCATAGCAAACTCTTTGTCCACCCTCAGCCTGTGGTAACCACTGTTCTCTTGTCAGTGCCTATAATTTTGCTTTTTCCAGAATGTCATTTAAATGGAATCATACAGTAGATACGCAGGCTTTTGAGTTTAGCTTTTCTCATTTAGCCTGATGCATTTGAGATAGTGTTGTTGCCTGTGTTTGTAATTCATTCCTTTTTGTTGCTGGGTAGTATACACCAATTTGTTTATCTGTTGCCCAGATGAGAGACATTTGAATTGTCTCCAGCTTTTGGTTACAAATAAAGCTGCTATGAATATTTGCATATAGGTTTTGTGTGAACATAGTTTTAATTTCACTTCATTACCACTACCTTAGAGCGGCATTGCTCGATTGTATATGGTGAGTGTGTGTTTCATCTTATGAGAAACTGCAAACTGTTTTCCAAAGTGGTGGAGTCATTTAGTATGAAAGTTCCAGTTACTTTGCATTCTCAACAGCATTTAATATGTTAAAGTTTTATTATATTATTACTTTTTATTTATTTATTTATTTATTTATTTTTTCCCTTTTTGTCTTTTTCCGTGTCCGGCA
The DNA here is from genome assembly GCF_000696425.1 of Galeopterus variegatus. Lineage (NCBI taxonomy): Eukaryota > Metazoa > Chordata > Mammalia > Dermoptera > Cynocephalidae > Galeopterus > Galeopterus variegatus. Next base: position 236,467 of record NW_007727184.1, read on the forward strand.
ACGGATCGCAACCCTCAGTGTCGCCCCCGCACCGGGCCGGGACCGGCAACGGGATCGCAACCCTCGGCGCTGCTCCCACACCTCGCTCAGCCAGTGAGCGGCCGGTATATGGAGGAGGGAAAGAATGAATGAATAAATGAATATATACTGGAGGCAAGCAGACTTCCTGCTTGAGTGAAATCCCTGATCTCCAGTGCTTTTCCACGTTCAGCACAGTGTCATCAGAAAGCATGGGGTGGTGGGATTGGGGGTTGCCTTCCCCTTTTCTCCTACTGTCCTTAGTTTACACCAGTGCTGCTCTCTGTACCCTATCAATGTGTGATGTCTTCATTTTTTTTCCTATACAACAAACTAACTAAAGTTTGTTTTCATAACTGGATGGAGCATAAGCTCTGCCATGTACACAGCAATCAGAAAGTGAAGAAGAGAGAAGAAAATGGTTTATATTAAATTTGAGACGGTAATCTTGAAATGCTATCAGTGCCCTCCTGATTAGTTTACAAACAGAATAAAACACACAGACAATCCCAAGCCTTTCTTCTTGGACATTTCTGATTCACATTGTGCGACTCTCTGGGAAGACACAGATAGCACAGAATAATCTCTCTGAGGGAATTAATTGCTGTTTCCTCTTTCCTGTTTTGAACAGAAATCTTCTTTAATGTATTGTGTGAGTACAACATGCAGAACATATTCTTTGGCATCACATAAACATTTACTTAATATTTAAAACTCACTGTCATGAAGCATTTATTTTACTGGAAAATATTATCGTATAACTTCGTATAATGTATGCTATACGAAGTTATTACGGCTTTTTTTTTGCATATGACTATCCTATTGTTCCAGCACCATCTGTTGAAGACTGTCATTTCTCCACTGAATTGCCTTTACACCTTTGTTGAAAATCAAATGAACATATACGTATGGGCCAAAATCTGAATTCTGTTCTATTAATCTATATGTCTGTTTTTTGTAATGGTGGGAGTGATGATCTTTCCAACTTTCAACATCTTAACCAGGGCTCTAATTACTTTTGAATAAATAAGTTGATCACTTTTAAGTGATTCAGAAAGGTGGATAATGGGGCCTAGACAGTTCTCAAGATGTGGTCCTAGACCTGGAAATGAAATTCCCAGCCCCTCCCCAGACCTGCTGAATTAGAAACCCTGGGGATGGGGCTCAGCAATATGTGTTTCAACAGCCCTGCAAGTAATTCTGATGCATTCTAAAGTTTGAGAATCACTATTATTTTAAGAAGGAGAGGATCTCAGAATTAAGTTCATTTAGAAGAAAATGCTCATGGGATTATGTTAATAGATCTAATCTAGGTTCTTCTGTGTTCTAATTCAGATGTGACAAGAGATTGTAGCCATTATCCGTTTGAAAGAGAGATTAACTATTCCTCCACTTCTGGCCTTTAAAACATTTTTCTGGATTCCTTTAGCTGTCACACTCCAACAGGAAACAAGATTTCCCATTAAGCAATGAGAGACCATTTCTGATATCTAGAAAGGCTTTTAAGCAGGTTATCAACTTCAGACAGAGCCATGTCAGGGTGCACATTTCAGGGTGACAGGTTGAAAATCAACCTGAATTTCTTCTGGCTAATGACTTGTCAAGTTTCACGTTGTCTTCACCCAGAAATCCACTGGAGTTCTGATAAAAGAGAATTCACATAAGGGGGAAGAAGATTGTACAAGCTTTTAAGAAGCACTCAGCTTCCCTAAGTCTCAAGGAAGATAGCCTCCCAGCTCTCCCATGGTTGACAACAGATGCACTAAGGACTCTCCTCTTAACAGATCCTTGGGGCTGCTAGCAAAGAGGCCAGGACAGCTTTCAAATGAAGGCTGGATATCTTCTTGAATACCACAATCATTTTTTTCTGGAAGGTGATTTGAAAGAACGAAAGACATAATGTCATGTCTTCATTTTAGTTCTCCTGCCTTGAAAACATACACCTAATATCTTAACCTCTCGCTTCTAATTTTCTGGTAACAGATTTGATCTGGCTTTTGCTAATTGCTTGTTTGGAGAAAGAGAATAATGTTTGTTAAAAAAAAAAAAAAACAACAACAAAAAACCCCCAAAACAGAAGCATTAACTTCAATCTTGGTAGCCTGAGGATCGAGGCGGGACTAACATGGAGAAGAGAACACTTTTTCTTCGCTGTTGTTCCTGCCAGACCCAAGATGTCTTGATCAGCTTTAGGGAACACTTTGATCTGGAATTTTCTTCCCTGCTGGGCCCGAGCAGATATGAATTTTTTGTTCCTGGAGGTTGTTGCCTATGTGATGGTTATATTAGCTCCTGTGTCACCTCACTTCTCCTCCTGCCTTGCAAAATTCTGTATGAAGTGACTGGAGTCAGTACAAAGGAGCCAGAAGTAGGGCCTCCGGTCTTCTCTCGGTCACCCCCTTGTGCTACTTGGCATGTGTACTGCAGTGAGAGAGGGAGTTGTCTCTATGAGTTTTAATTTTCTGTTCCTTTGCCAGCAGTCTGGTTTCCATAAAAACCTTTCGCACTTCTCATCAAACCCTGTATGCACTTAAAAGAAATTGACCTCTCCTCTTCCAATCTGCTAATAATTTTTCACATATTTTTTTAATAGTATTTGAAAAGGAAAGTTCATTTTTTAAAAATCTGCAAACTACCTATTAGAGAAATATGAACAGCATGCTTGAGTTTTCTTGAGTGTTTTTTTTTTTCCAGTTTTTATATGAAATAGAAAGAGGGGGAAACATCTATTTCATATTCTTTAACATGTGTGGTATGGTGGGGAAAACATGAACTGTGGAGCCAAACTGACCTTGGCACAAAATCAAGCTCTCCTACCTAATAACTATGTGGCCTTGGGTAGGTCATTTAGGTTTCCTTTGCCCCAGTTTTCTCATTCATTTGGTGGAGGTGATAACACCAGTCTTGTAGGAGCCTTTTGCAAAATAGAGGAAATGCATTTTAATTACCTACTACACAGTAAAGGTATCTGTTATTTCTGATCTTTATTTTTTTTTAGTGGATTTGGTTTTTTGCTTTATATACACCAACCACTCATCTGCCTTTAACTGTAAATTTAGAAAATGTATCTCCTGCCACCACTCTACAACCCTTTCTGACCCACAATTTTCCTACCTTTTCAGCACAACCTCTCCAAAGAGGATCTGAAATTCATCCATATTAAACTCATAATGACTCTCCCGGAACACTTTAACATGGTTTAAAGCCTCAAGCTTAGGGGACAAAGTACAGTGGAGCAATAGGGATCATTTTATTTCAGATTCTGTACCACCAGCTCTGTGCAGTGTTTCTGAATTCCCAGCTCTGAGGAGCTGGCTCAGCCTAACTCACTTTTACCTGGGCACTAGTTTCCACGTGATAGGGATTCTAATATAATCTGGCCTATCATAGTGTTTGTTTTTAGTCTGCCTCTCTCTGTGGGCAGGATAAATGTGTAACACGAAGTTTAGACACAGTACCTGGGACCTAGGAGGCACTCAGTAAATACTGGTTGAGTGAATGAACAACTCTCAGTTAAAAACATTTTTCCTTTCAGTGTTTGCCCTAAGTCTCTCCTGCTGGTTTATCTATTACTCCTTTAATTAAGTACCTATTGCTGTATTGCAGATAATCCCAAATCTAGCAGAGTGACAGTAATAAATATTTATTATGGCTTCTGTGAGTCAGGAATTCAGGAGCAGCTTTAGCTGACTGGTTTTGACTCCTGGTCTCTCATGAGGTTCAGTCAAGATGTTGGCCAGCACTGTAGTCCTCTAAAAGCTCGACTAGGGCTGCGGGATCAGATTCCAATGTGGCTGACACACCCATGGCTCATGAGTCAATATTGACTGTTGGCAGGAGAACTCAGTTTCTCCCCAGATGGACCTCTCCACAGGGCTGCTTGAGTGTCCTCGTGACATGGCAGCTATTTCTCCCCAGAGTGAATGACTTAAGAGAGAGCAAGGTGGAAGCTACATGTCCTCCATGACCTAGCTCAGAAATCACACTCTGTCATTTTTGCAAAATCTTTTTGTTTACACAAGCTAGCAGGTCATCTCTATCCAGTGCAGGAGGGGACTAGATGAGGTATGAATACGAGGAGGCAGGCATCACTGGGGGTCATCTTAGAGGCTGGCTACCATATTTCTCAGTCAATCCCTTTCTTATTTCTCCCAGAAACGGTGGAATTCTTTACCTCTTTCCTTTAGATGGATTTCAGTTCTCCCCCCTTAGACATCTCATGACCTCCAGACTCACCAGCACTTCAGAGGTATGGTAGCTTGCTTTGTCCAGGGGCAGTGCTAATCCATCACTAGAGATTCTTGAGAGTCTTCAGCCCGAATGGAAGACCTTCACCCCAGCACAGCCTTGCAACCTATTTCCAGTTACTACTTAAACCAAAACCTACTGAAGAGCAGGCAGGTGACCGTACTGCATGCGGGCTCAGATTTCTGGGTTAGGAAAGTGCCACCTTCTATTAGTAAAGTCACAACTGTGGGGCTGCCCCATGGTCAGTAAGGTATAAGATGGAAGTTGTATTTTTAGGTAAGAAACTGGGTAATGGTGAACCATTCCTACTCCTTCCTCAGGGCCCTGGTGACCAAGAATATATACCTGCAAGAAGTTTGGCTAAGATTCCAGGCAGGGCCTGTGGCCACTGATATTTTCCCCTGGATAAAGATAACTTACTCACATGGGGAATTTGATCTCTGCTTATACTTCATTAACACCAAGAACTAAGCTAACTGGATACCCCTTAAGCATCTGTGGCCTCAGAATATTTTCTTAGGTTCATTAAGCTGGGGAAAAAAATTTTCCTCATCTTCGTCTTGGCAGTTTTCATTTTCTCTGTATGGGAGTTTACGATACTCGGTTCACAATTTAGCTGATGTCTCTGTTGGTTGCAAGAGCTATTAGAAATAGATTCTTCTCCTCACACAGTGACTGTTCAACATTCTCATGTCACTGTGAAAGACAGTTTAAGGGGAAATAGGAGTTGCCAAGGCCCTAAGGCCTGAACAATTGGGAATTTGGTGGGTTTCCAGGACTACAATGTCCGCTGCATAGGGGGAGGGAGGGCAGCACACATGCACATGCGTGTGTGTTTCTGTGTGTGTGCGCGTGTGTGCGTGCATGCATGCATGTGCATGTGTGTGTCAGAGCCTGTGAGCCCTGAAGGAGCATGGGATGGATGATGGGATGCTTTCAGTTATTAGAAGCATTATTGCTTTTGACCTTCCTATCCCTCTCTCCATGTATAGTTTTGGTCACAGTCTCAGTGGAATATAAAACTTGTAAGAAAAAGTTTAAGGAGGTTTTGCAGCTGAAGGAAAAGATATAACTTCCATAAGAGCTATGGCCATTACAGCTGTTTCTGTAAAGAGACTTGGGGCTTGTTCACCTATGCGAAGCTTCCTGAGGAAGGTCCACCTCCCTGTCACCCTGTCCTGGAGGCCAGGTAGGCCTGGGTTAATAGGAACGAGGGTGGAAGGGAAACAAGCACACTTCTTGGCCAGTAGGAACCAAAGGACCAGGGAAAGTAGTTTGTGTTATGTAAAACAAATCCATCTGCTTTCTGGGAAGGTTCGGTGAGCAGCCCAGACCTTGCGACTTAATAATCACCCTTCCTTCCTTTTACCCTCTTTTCTTTCTCTGTCTCCTTTGTCTTACCACACTTTCATTGCCTTTTGTTTTCCTTTTCTCTTCTGCCTCCCTGAGACTCTCCTTCCTTTCCAGGTAGTGCAATAAGAAATACCTACCTGGTCAGCTTCATGGGAACCCCACCCAGGACTCCAGATCTCTTTGAGAGAGGCCATGATTGTTCTTTCTAATTTTAACTTTAAAAGTAGCAAGAGCTCAAAACTGCCTTCACAAAGAAGCAGTTTGGGCAAAACATGAAGTTAGTTCATTATGGTGTTTTGGGAAAATGTGCAGGCACTGAATTTTGAGAAGCTCCATGGAGCCCAAGATGTGGTAGCTATGGGCACTTGGGCAGTCAGAGGGTATGATTTCTAGTTCAGTCTGCTTTAGCTTTCCTTGAACTCTGCCTGCTGCTGACTGAATGATGTGGACCGGCAGATATAAACAGCATTAGAAGGGTATGGATTTTTCAATAAATAACCCCATAACCTTTTTGGCTGCAATGCCTATAGCATTAAAAGGCTTGTTATTTATTTGAGGGGGGTAGGCCAAAGTTCATTTAGCATTGACACTCCCCCCTCCCCATGACTAGCACCTGGGAACAGACAGACACCTGTGAAGACTTCTGGTACTGCTGTCCCACAGGCCTATTTTAATACAGCATTTTAGAAACATGAACAATGGACAGAACACGAGAGCCATAGTGCTCAGGTGCCCAAGAATTCAGCAATAGCGTGGTTTCCTGTGATTCACCCAGGACCATCTCTGGCACCAACAGGGCCTCTGCCCCACCCTTGGCTGGCGCCCCACTTAGCTGATTTCCTGGGCTGGGAACACTCTGAGCTTTTAGCGGGTCTACTTGGAGAGTTTTAGCTCTGTGGTTTCCTCCTAGAAGTAGTGACTTTTCTTGGGTACTAGAAGCGCAAGTAAAGCTCCACTGGGAATCCAATATGGAGGAGGGAAAGAATGAATGAATAAATGAATATATACTGGAGGCAAGCAGACTTCCTGCTTGAGTGAAATCCCTGATCTCCAGTGCTTTTCCACGTTCAGCACAGTGTCATCAGAAAGCATGGGGTGGTGGGATTGGGGGTTGCCTTCCCCTTTTCTCCTACTGTCCTTAGTTTACACCAGTGCTGCTCTCTGTACCCTATCAATGTGTGATGTCTTCATTTTTTTTCCTATACAACAAACTAACTAAAGTTTGTTTTCATAACTGGATGGAGCATAAGCTCTGCCATGTACACAGCAATCAGAAAGTGAAGAAGAGAGAAGAAAATGGTTTATATTAAATTTGAGACGGTAATCTTGAAATGCTATCAGTGCCCTCCTGATTAGTTTACAAACAGAATAAAACACACAGACAATCCCAAGCCTTTCTTCTTGGACATTTCTGATTCACATTGTGCGACTCTCTGGGAAGACACAGATAGCACAGAATAATCTCTCTGAGGGAATTAATTGCTGTTTCCTCTTTCCTGTTTTGAACAGAAATCTTCTTTAATGTATTGTGTGAGTACAACATGCAGAACATATTCTTTGGCATCACATAAACATTTACTTAATATTTAAAACTCACTGTCATGAAGCATTTATTTTACTGGAAAATATTATAACTTATTTTTCTCATGGAAAATAAAAAAAATAAAAGGCATTGACTGCCCCTTTGATCTTCAGTACCTAGTTGTGTTTGTTTGTTTTGTTTTCCTTCCATTGACCTTGCATTTTTTACCAATAAGCTCATAAAGTCCAAGCAGAGAATTATTGAAAGGGAAAAGTAACTGAACGCCCCAGAGGGTGAGGGGAAGCTTTCATCCCAGCTTCTGTCAGCAATATTTCCTAGTCATAACCACTTTTGTATGGAATATCACGGCCATTCCTTGCTTCGTTAGTGGAGACCTGCTTAAGGACTAAATCCAGAATTTCTGAAAATAGCAATTGAGGGAGTGACTATGGTCTATCCCCCTGTGGCCAAGAGTAGTTTAGTCTGTGTCCAGAACGGTGCCTGGCATCCACTATCCACATAATAAACATTTTTTAGGATGAACGGTTTATTATGTCCCTTTTCAGAAATTCTCCATGTGAATTTTTGCTCATGTGTGTTTGAGTATATTTGTCCTTCTCTCTTTCTCATTTTGTACAAATACATGCTATAAACATGTTTCTTGGCTTTCTTTTTCTATTTAGTTTCTTGGTGGACTTGGCATATATGCTTTGTTAAACCGCTGCATTAAATTCCATTGTGTGGGTGTACCACGAATTAATCAGTCTCCTTTAGCTTTCTTTTCTAAGTCTCTAGGTGAGAGCAGGGGCTGATGTGAAGAGGTGGGAGGCACAGCCAGGAGGAGACTTCCATCCTCATGTCCGGGTGGGTGCAGGTAGACCTCAGGCTGTTCCGCCATCCTTGGGAGCTGTGGATGGATGGGCCAGGGTAGCAATTTCCAGGCAACATTTATTGCTAGCTGCATGACCTTCAACACAATAGGCATTTAATCTCTTGGCACCTTGGTTTCTTTGTAAGTTGAAATAATGCTACCTTGTGGTATTAGAGTGTGGACGTAAGGTGCTTACTTATTACGCGTATATGTAACATAGGTTGAGCATCCCTAATCTGAAAATGCAAAATTCTAAATGCTCCAAAATCCAAAACTTTTTGAATGCCGACATGATACTCTAAGGAAATGCTCATTGGAGCATTTTGAGTTTTGGATTTTCAGATTAGGAATACCAACCAATATGTTATCTGCAATATTACAAGATATGAAAACATTTGAAATCTGAATACTTTTAGTTCCAAGCATTTCAAATAAGGGATTCTCAACCTATAATACCTTGTGTGTTTATAATACTACTTCACAGATCTATAACAGTACCTCATGTATATGTAATAGTATCTCTGCTGAGCTCTTTTACCTGCCTGTAATCCTGCTAACTGGGCCAATTGTTGAGCTAGGGCTGGGTCTGGAGCTCACAGACTCCTCAAACCCGTTGTCCAGACTGGGTCACAAACCCTTCACATGCCAGGCTGGGTCCCCAGACCCCTCACGTGCCAGGCTGGGTCCCCAGACTCCTCACACACAGGTCTATGAGCTAGGTAACTGGCAAACAGGTCCTTGGAAGCCACAGGTCGGAGAGCATGGCTGCGCGTGGCAGACACCAGCCAAGCCGTGGCATTGTGCATGCACGCTAACTCCACATGCACACACAATTTGCTTACAGTGAATGCACAGCACCATCCCCAACTGGATGGGCAGATGAGAGGGCCTGATTAAATTATTCTATTTTCCCAACAACCTCATATATGTAAGGTGCTTAGAAGTGTCCTCAGCATGGGGCAGGGATACCCTAGATAGTAGCTATTGTTTTTTTGGCTTCTGAACATCCAGGGTTTGACAGTTACTTAGAAAAAAATACCAGGCTATCGAATTATTTTCTTTGTGTTATGAAATTACCTGACTCGTAAGGACTATATTCATTCTTTGCTTGGGTTTCAAGACAAGCCTTCAAAGGAGGCATTTCACCCTTTCTCAAACTAGTCACGTTTCTTACTGCTTTTGTTCTAGAGCTAAACATTGACCTACCCGATCTTCTTGACCGTTTCCTAGGTCTGAAGATGGAGTCCGCATTCCTAAAGCCCTTGGTGGTCGAGGTGGGGGAGATAATGCCGTCTCTGTCTCTTAAAGTGGCAGGGGCATAAAACCTGCAGGCAGCTGGATCCCAGCAGGGTGGGGGCAACAGGGGTGTCAGTGTAGGTTTCGCAGTGTAAGGTGGAGGCAGTTTCACTGTTCTTTGGTGTTGGCTCCAGGGAGAGAGAGAAAGAAGCGAGGGATTCTGGAAGTCAGTGTTGAATGACTGAAGCCACAGCTTCAGTGGATACAGCCTGGTTTTGGAACAATAAAGGAGAACCTGCGCCACAACTGTATATGTCTAATCTCAGGGGCACTGGTGTGCTGGAACATGTTTAACACCTGGCTCTCTGAGAAAGCCCTAATTTGTAGCATTTGTCAATTTTTCTGTAAATACCCACACTGGTCATTTTAAGCTATGACCATGCAGTCCTTAGACGTGCAGAGACATGTGCACCACAGGCTCCAGAGCCGGCTCCACACCCCACTGCCACCGTCATAGGAGGAGAAAACCTTCCCCTCAAGTGCGTGCCAGGTGCCAGCGGAAATCCAGTAGTCACCATTTCAACTCATCACGTTGTTGGCAGTAAAGTGTTGTTTCTCTGTTTTGTTTTGTTTTTTGTTTCTTTTTTTGGTCACTTCTGGTCCTTACACTGTAAGTCCTGTGAACCATTCTAAAGTGTCCCCTGGGGTGAATGTAGATCCAGGAAGGCTCCCCTGCCCCCACTCCACAGTAGACCGTGTGACAGGGAGAAGGGCACATGACGGCGTCCACAGCAGCCCCCTTGAGAAGCACAGTGCACTTAGAAAGTACTTCACATAGGCCTTTATCAGCCTTCCCACCAGGGTCAGGACCACTGTGGGAGCAAAATTCAGGGGGCACCCAAAGTCTCAGTAATCAAATGTAATAACATTTTAATACAGAAGTTCAAAAAAATCAAATTAATGAATGAAATAACATTTTAAATAAAGATACAGTCAAGATGACCAATTTTTTTTTTTTTCCTTTTCACCTCAGGCTCCAACAGCTTGAGGTTTGGGCTCAGCCATTGTATTACCCCCTCTTGATAGATAACGAAACAGAGGCCCAAAGAGATTAAATGACTTGCTCGAGGACAAAAAGCGAGTTTGTGGAAAAGGCAAAATTTGTCTAGTGTCCTAGCACCTAGTTCAACCACACTGGCAGAAAGAGGAGGTTAAAAGAGGGAAGCTTGGGAAAAGAGAAAGAAGCCCTCGCAGCACACCTGCTTATGGAAAGCCCCCTGAATGCCATGAACACGAAAGGCAGGTGACTGTCCTATAGTGAGGAGTGACAGGGGTGCCCAGAGGTGGCCAGTCATGCACACTGGTGAGTGTGGTCCAGCCAAGGACCCTTGAATCTGGCAGTCCTTGCTACACATCCCCTGGGGGAAAGGGCTGGCATGAGAGGGTTCCTAAGTCTGGGCCTATTAGAAATTCCCTGCTAGGAGTTCTTAAACTGAAAGGCATCCCAGAACGCTGCAGTTGAGCGTGCCCATGACCTTGAGTGGGGTGGCACTCAGTTCGATCAGCTCCTTTTCTGTGCAGGAGAAGAGGTGGCTGGTGAGGGAGATGGCAGTGGAGCCTGAAACCTTCAGGGACCAGACTGGATAGAAAAGCTGGTTTTAGGGCTAGGGCTGCCTCTCCCTGTATCTCTGAATGTTCCTCTGTTCTAGACTGAGAAGTTGCTCCCCCAAGGAAAAGGGGCTATGTGAAGTGGGACTAACAGAATAACAACTGCAAGGTGAGAACTCCTTTTTGCTGTTCCTGCTACCTGCCTGCAGCCTGTTGTAGATGCTTCTGTGCGTCAGAGCTGTAAAATATTCATTGATGTAAAAGTTCCTAGGAGTGTGAAGTTTATAGACTAATTGAACCAAGTAAAAAACATGCCTGGAATGTTTTTGGGGGTTGGGATTACTGTGGATCTTGTAGCTGCTTCGGAGGACATCTCTGCTTAGCATTATACCTTTGTGAATTCTTGTCATTACGTCAGACCAGCCACGGTCTCCATTTCCACAGAAAGTTTCACAAAGTTATCCAGATTTTTGTTAGCTCTTGCCTTCCACTGTGTGGCAGATGCAGCCATAGAATAAAGGATCTGCAAAGAGTGGGATGGGTCCTCTGGAAGGCCAGCCAACCTTGGCTTTGCCTCAAAAGCCACAGCAAATGAACAGGCCAGCTGAGTATGCTTGAGTGCATCTAGTGACAGCAGTGAGAGTCCTCCAGAGTGAGTCAGAGGTGCAGGGGGACAGGTCAGGTGACTCTGGTTTCCATTTCTTCAGTTCAGAACCACTGGCAGTTGGGAAGCTGACAAAGTTCTCTACTTGATCATGCTGAGTAGCCCCAACTCCCGCAGCACGAGGGAGCCTTTCACTACCTAATGCTTTAGAGGAGAAAGCTTTAAAAAGTCATTAAAGAGCATTAGAGAACACTTTTCCAAATATTAAAATGCATAATCCCATCACCCTGGTGTAACACATAATAATTCTTTCTTTTATGTTAACTTCAATCTGCAAATATGTTTTGTGTAGTGTTGTATTATCGTGCATTCTGTTTTCACAGTACCATATCACATTTCCCCATGTTTCTATAGTCTTTCCTCACTATTTTAAAATTGCTATTGATGTAATATGATTCATTAGACCGTCCTCCTAATGCTATACAATCAAGTTATTTCTATTTGTTGGCTAATATAGATATGTAACAGGAAACATCTGTAAGTTGTAAGTATATAGTTTTTGGTTTCTGTTTATTGTTTGTTTATTTGGTTTCTATTTAATTATTGACTTAGAGTTAATTCCTAAGGAACTGCCAAGTCAAAGGATGCAAGTATCTGTGGTGTTTGCTATGTATTGTAATATTGCTTTCTGAAAATGTCATGTCAATCGGCATTGCCTCTAGCAGGGAATGAATAAATCAGTTCAAAGTAGCCTTGCCAGTAGTAGGTAATATCATTTTAAAACAAATGTGTTGCTTAATTAGGTATGTGAATGGTATGTCAAGACTGTTCTACTTCATATTTTTTAAATTCCAAATAAGAGTGAATATTTTATATTTCTCCTTTTGTAAATTTTATGTTTAGGTCATTTACCCAGTTATCTATAGGGATCTTCATGGATATGGTATTTAAATTTGTCGATAGACCTCTGTGGTATTCTTGCTATTTAATTTGAAACTAATTGGGAAGAAACAATCAGACAAATCCAGATTGTGGAACATTCCATAAGATAACATCCTGGATTCTTCTAAATGTAGCATAAAAAGAAAAAAGGAGACTAAAAAGATAGGGCAATGAAATGCAATGCATGAGTTCTGATTAGCTCTTGTATTAAAATTTTTAAAAAAACACAAAACTAGAAAGAACATTTTGGGAATAATTGGAGAAATTTGAATATGAACTGTGATTTAGATAATGTCATATCAATGTTAAATTTTATGACTCCGATATTGTAGTTATGTAGGAGAATGTCTTTGTTCTTAGGAGATAAAGACTGAAGTATTTAGGGGTGAATTAGCAGTGTATCTGCAACTTTCAAATAGTGGGACAGAACTATATGTGTGTGTATTGTATGTGTTATATATAATAATGTGTACTATATTATAGATGATAGTACTTTATAAATCATGCATAATATATTTAATATATAATATATCAATTAATATACACACATTTATATATATACCTGTTCTCTTACAGTCACATCACACACACACACACACACACACACACACACACACACACACACACACACACACACACGATGTATTACCCCTACCATGGGGGCTGCATTTTATTATTTATTTATTTATTACAATCTGTTAGGAGGGTAGATCTTATGTTAAGTATACAATACAGTATTGTTAACTATAGGCACTGTGCTGCACAGTAGGCCTCTAAGACTTATCCATCTTGCATAACTGAGTTTGTACCCTTTGACTAATAAATATCTCCCTGATCCCTCCCCCCCACAGCCCCTGGTAACCGCCGTTCTACTCTCTGCTCCCATGAATTTGATTATTTTAGACTCCTCATATAAGTAGTATCATGTGGTATTTGTCCTGTGACTGGCTTATTTCACTTACCATAATGTCTTCCAGGTTCATGCATGTCATCGCACATGGCAGGATTTCCTTCTTTTTATGGCTGAATAATATTCCGCTGTATGTGTATATCACATTTTTTTAGTTCATTCATCTGTCAATGGATATTTAGGTTACTTTCATGTCTTGGCTATTGTGAATAATGCTGCAGTGAACATGGGAGTGCAGATAGCTTTTCGAGATCCTGATTTCAATTCCTTTGGTTGTATGCCCAGAAGTGGGTTTGCTGGATCATACAGTAGTTCTATTTTTAATTTTTGAAGAACCTCCATACTGTTTTCCACAGTGGCTGTACCAATTTACATTTCCTCCGACAGTGTACAAGGGTTTCCTTTTCTCCACATCCTTGCCAACATTTGTTATCTTTTGTTTATTTGGATAGTAGCCATCCTAACAGGTGTGATGTGATATGTCATTGTGGCTTTGATTTGCGTTTCCCTGATGATGAGTGATGTTGAGCATCTTTTCATAGACCTGTTGGCCATTTGTATGTCTTCTTTGAAGAAAGGTCTATTCAGTTCCTTTGCCCTTTTTAAAACTGGATTATTTGGTTTTTGCTATTGAGTTATAGGAATTTCTTATATTTTTTTAGGTATTAATCCTTTTCAGATATATGGTTTGCTAATATTTTCTCCCATTGTGTGCGTTGCCTTTTTACTCTGTTGATTGTTTCCTTTGCTGTGCAGAAGCTTTTTAGTCTGATGTAGTCTCGCTCACCTGTTTTTGCTTTTGTTGCCTGTCTTTTTGGTGTCATATCTAAGAAACCATTACCCAGACCAGTGTCAAGAAGCTTCTACCCTATGTTTTCATCTAGGAGCTTTATGATTTCAGGCTTTACATTTAAGTGTTTAATCCATTTTCAGTTGATTTTTGTGTATGGCATGAGATAGGGGTCCGATTTCATCCTTTTGCATGTGGGTATCCAGTTTTCCCAGCACCATTTATTGAAGAGACTGTCCTTTCCCCATTGTGTGCTCTTGAGACCCTTGTTGAAGTTCAGTTGATTCTTCACGGTTTAGAAGAATTAATATTGTGAAAATGTCTATACTTCCCAAAGTGATCTACGAGTCCAATGTAATTCCTATCAACACCCCAAAGGCATTTTTATAGAAACAGAAAAAGTGATCCTAAAATACATACAAAACCACAAAAGACTGAACAGCCAAAGCAATTTTGAGTATAAAGAACAAAGCTGGAGGCATCATACTTCCTGATTTCAAAATATATTACAAAGCATCAGTAATCAAAACGGTGTAGTACTGGCATGAAAGCAGATGTACAGACCAATGGAGAATAGAGAGCCCAGAGATAAATCCACCCATGTATGGGAGCTGCATTTGGGAAGAGACCCTTCACAGCAGTGGGAAATGCTAAAGGGGAGCTGTTTCTGGTGGGCGACTCTAGGCCCCAGCAGGGAGGTTCTGGGGAGAAGGCAACTGAGGACCCTTCTGACTCCCTTCTTTATATTATATAAGTTGCTTCCTTTTCTGCTTGTAGATGACAAGGCCAAGGACGCTCTGGCCTGACCTTGACTTCCCTGTCCAGAGGAATGTAGGACAGGGGTGTTTTCACCAGCCACAGACTCCAAACCCTTTCCCCTGTCGCCTGCCAAGTAGCTTTGCACCCAGGCCTCATTTGGAGCATGAAGGCGACCTGTGCTCTTTTGCTCCTATAGCCTTCTGTTTCCCCACCTCTTTGACATGCAGTCTGACTGAAGAGGCACCGCAGATGTGCTCTGGGCAGGAGTATTAGAAACCTTTGGGGAAGTTCAAGTCAGGCAGACCCTGACTTAAAGGAGTTATCTTTGGTTGTCAGCCTAACCTGCACCTGCCCGAGGCCCTCCCCTTCAAGTTCCCCAGGTGTCAGCCACCCAACCAAAAGATCTTTAAAAATAAATGGAGTTGAATTAATTGGTTGCCATATTGCCCCATTAAATCAATGTAAACACAGTTTAGAAGTGATTTCATTGCTGGTCATTTCTGTAAAAAGTTGAGAAGGAGAGGGCTCTCAGGGAGGACTCCCACCACAATTACAGCGGTGTTCCTTTGAGAAAGCTAGATTGGATTCATCTCTATTTTAACTGAAAACAGAGCTTTCCAGGATGCAAACGACTAGTAAATTTGAGAGATTTGTAGATCAAATTGCAACTTAAATGCATCAGGAGGCTGACTTACTGCTGAAATGCATTCCATGGTGAATCCTTCTATGGAAAAGAAGGATGCTTTCTGCGAAGACAGGTTGCCTCCCTGGCCTGCAATGCCCAGGACTGGAGTTTTTGGACTGGATTTTTGGAGGTCATGTTTGTAGCAAGTAAGGGCTACTGAATAGTTTGGTTTTTAGTTATCATATTTTTTCCCTGCTTATAAAAAGAGTAGAACATTCTTAATATAGTGAAAGTATGAAGCAGAAATAAAAATTACCTATAACTGCAGAACTGAATGATGGTTGTCATGCCTCTGTGGGGTGTGTGTGTGTAGATGTCTCTATATTAAAATGGACCTGGGATCTTCCTGTGAGAGTTTGGTCAGTGGTCAAGACCCCTAGATTATGGCGGGGTAGGAGGTGGTAGTCTTTCTACACCCAGAAGGTGGTCGGTGTCAGAGACTTTTTAAAACAGTAAGCACCAGTTAGAAAGGAAACTCAGGCAGGTGGGGGGCCAGGAAGCAGGGGCCCAGCAAGCAGACCTTCACCTGGGTCATCTGTGTCTGTGCTGAGGATGTAGTCTGGGAGCGCCCAGGGCAGCCTCCTAATAAACAGCTACCTGTTTTCTTGGAGGCTGCTTCTCTCCCAAGACACTATTGGGCATCTGGTCCCCGTTCTTGCCTTTTCCTTCCTTCAGTTTTACTTTCCCTCCAGTCCACCCTCTCTGGACTAACAAGATGCCCTTGGATTAGACAGCTATTTGGGTCACATATGTGACTTCCACTGCAGGGAACCTTATATTCAAAGAGGTCCTGGAGGGAGCAATGCTTCTTCCCACAAGGACTGACACTGTTGTGGTGGGATGCAAGGCACCGGCTGGTACGGGAGGTCTTTGGGGGCACAGAGCCTTCCTAGTGCATTTTAAGCATGAAGTGCAGGGACCTTCCAGGGTCTCTGAGAAGGTGCCAGGAGCCTGGCAGGAGACCAGGAGCTTACTCTCTCTGCCCTTGGGGAAGCCACAGACAGTTTGCCTTTCCATGATGACAGCAGCTCAGATGAGAGTCCTGAGGACTTGCCGTAGCAGGTGTAAGCTGTCCCTCAGAGCAGTGTGTGGACAGCAGGCTTCTCACCCACTCTCTGGGTTAGAATCTGGGCCCCACCACTTAATAGCCATGTTAATAGGAGTAGATTATTTAGACTCTCTATTCTCAGTTTGCCTACCTATAAAATGGAGATAATAGCAGTACCCTTCAAGTCGTCTTGTTGTGAGGATTCATTGAGTTATGCACTTAGTATAGTACCTGCCACAGAGTAAATCCCTGATAAATGTTATCCACTATCATCATGTCTTAGCTCAGGCTGCCATAACAAAATACCACAGACTGGATGGCTTAAACAACAGATATTTATTTCTCACAGTTCTGGAGCTTGGAAGTCCAAGATCAGGGTGCCAGCATGGTTGGATTCCAGTGAGGACCCTCTTTTCGTTTTGTAAACACGTACCTTCTGTGTGCTCACATGGCAGACAACAGATCACTCAGGTCTCTTCTTCTAAGGGCACTAATGCCACCAAGAGGGCCCCACCCTCCTAATCTCATCTAATGCTAATCGCCTCCCCAAAGCCCCATCTCCAAATACCATTCACATTGGGGGCTGAGGCTTCAACATATGAAGCGAGGGAGAGGGGGGACAACATTCAGCTTCTAACAATCATCGTTATTATTTTGGTTGTCATCTGTTAGTCCCCTTGCAAGTCATTCTTAGGACTGGGGCAATCTCATACATAAAGGAAAGAAAGAAATAAGGGAAGGTCCTTTTGTCTCCAGTGGGATCTTAAAGCCCATGGTGGTGGGTCTCAAGCCTTTGGGAGACTGGTGATTTTCCAGCGTTATATTTCCCTCTCCTTCTGACCTTTGGAAAACAGTTCTTGGTTGTCCTAGTCTGGGTAAGAGAAAGAAGGAAGACGTCAGATTATTAGGCGGCTTCTGCTCTGAGCCAGGAAGCTGGGTGTGTGGGGGGTTCACACCACTGGCTCCTCACAGCCACCCCTCTGGGGTAGGCACTGTCATTCCAAAGGGGCACTAAGATTTGAACCTTCAGCCTTTTGACCCCCAGGCCCTTGGAATGTGCAGCTGGTGTGGGGAGGGGTGGAGTGGCCAAACTGGGAACAGAATTTGGATTGGGATGGATTCTGAGGACAGGTGGATGCAGCAGGAAAATGCACGATCTGGGTCTTTCCACTCTGCGGGTGCCCACTGACTCCAGCTGAGCAGTCACACTCTTCGGAGCCCCAAATTCCTCCACTAGCAAAGGTTGCCCCCACCACCCCACCTCCACTCAGCTGAAGATGAGTAGCTCTCCGGCAGGAGGTCACTGTTAAGGTCCAGTAACCCAGACTCTGTTTTCTCTTCTGCTCTTGTCCTTCCCCAGCCCCTAAGGACAATGAAGAGCGTGTGTTCAGGGAACGTATGCGGCCGAGAAAGCGGCAGGGAGCCGTCAGGCGCAGGGTCCACCAGGTCAATGGCCACAAGTTCATGGCCACCTACCTTCGGCAGCCCACCTACTGCTCCCACTGCAGAGATTTTATCTGGTAAGCCCATCTCTCCTGGGAACCTCTAGGTATGACTTCTCTTGCAAGAAGTTGGGGATGGGGGGCTAGATTATAAACTTCATTTAAAAAGCACTCATAGGTTTTATTTCTTCTTTATCTGATTGCAGAAGACTTTCCTGGAGGGCTAAGTGTGTTTGGTGCATGGGTGGAATAAATGCAAAGAAGAAACTATGGTTCTTGGTGACTTTATGCTTTTCATATCATATATTTAGGGAGTTAAGGTTTTATAACCAATAATGATATTGTGGTTGTGTCTTTTTTTTTTTTTAAAGAATCCTTATCTTTTAGAGAGACTGAACTGTTTATAAATGAGATGATATGATACCTGGAATTTGTTTAAAAAAAAACTCCTAAAAGTAGGGGAGAGGAGCTGGGGTAGAGATGATACAAGACCGGCCATGTGTTGATGATTGTTGAAGCTGGGTGATGGATATGTGAGGGTCCATTATATTTGTCACTCTACTTATACATATATATATATACACATATATGAATTTTTCCATAAGGAAGCCAAAAAATACTTGATTGCCAATATCTGTAACGCAAAGCAGTTCTCAGCAAATTCTAACATTGCTGCTGCTAGGATGCTGAGGTTTCAGAGGAGCGAGAGAGCAGCATCCATTGGCTGGAGTGGTCAGGGAAGGCTTCCTGGGGGAGGTGGCATTTCTCCTTTCATGGTGACTAGGATTTTGATAAGCAGAAAGAGGTAGGTAGTAGGCTTTTTGGGAGATGGAAGAGGATAATGGAGTGCTGGTCTTGGGGTTGGAGGGGGACTTTTAATGAATAACCACCACATACCGGATTCTACCTTAGGCATGGAATTATCTAATTAAATCTTCCCAATATCCTATGAGCTATGTAGTATTAACCCCATTCTGCTAACAATACCAAGGTTCAGAAATGAAAAAGACACTAGTCTGATGTCCTCTAGCTTGGAAGTATCAGAGGCATGATTCTATCCCCTGGCTAGGCTGATTTTAAAGCTCCTGCTTTTCCTGACATTCCACCAGCCTTCCCAGCAAGGTCTCTGAGCTCTCTGAGGAGGATGTAGGGGTTGCCGGCACACTTGGATCCAGAGGGGGAGAACAATTGAGGCCAGGTTTCAGTATGAACCCAGCCAGGGGATGATTGAATTAGGCTGTGAGGACCCGCTGCATTCCTGAGGTGTCCAGGAGTAGCTTTTCTTATTCTCATGGTGTACGAAACAAGTCACTGAGGTTGGCATGGACATCTGAGATGACACAGCTCAAAGCAAACTCAACCCAACTGAGGCAGAAATAATGCCCCGCCCCAGCCACAGACACTTCTCATTCCCAAGGCTGGCTGAGCCATCTGACCTCCATGTTCTGTATTTTGGTTATGATTTAGTGATTGGTCTCCTCTAAGCCCGTGGGGAACAGCACTGAGCTCCAGGTTTCCCAGGGCGTAGGCTGAAGGACTCTGGCTCCTCCCGCTAGCTGGGAACTGCAGGGAGCTCCCTGACTGGCTGTTGTTGGTACATGGAGGATGGGGTAAGGCCAGGTTTGTTGGATAGTTCCGTGTTCATACTGACCTCCAGCCTTGCCCCAGGGACCTTACTCTGGCCATGTAGGGGAAACCTCTAATGTTGGTCTTCACCCACATGGTAGATTGAACCCCCAGTCCTGGCCACACACTGGCTCATAACCCTTCACAGTCCTGCACATTTAGCCTGCAGAGCATGTCCTAGGGCTTAAAGACAAAGAACAGTCATTTTATCCATGGTGAAGGGCACGTTCACCTGATCAAGGCCTGCTGAGATCAGGCAGGGTCATTTGTGGCTTTCTAGAACACTGCTGATCCTGCTGGAATGGCGATTTATGTAGGAAACCAAGCCCTGGCACTGACCAAACCTTGCACTGGGGTTGCCCTCCAAGCACTGGGGCTTCCCTCTGCGGTCTTCTGGAAGGAGGCATTTTAAGGAATCCTACAAGCGGGAATGAAATCCTGCTGCTCAGTGGACTCTATGGAACTTTGTGCAATGTGGGTGGTGGCCAGAATTGGGTGGCTTTGTATGTATGTGTGCTTTTTGACCTAGTAAAATTTCGTTTTCTTAAGGGGCTGTCTTCTTCTTTTCAGGGGTGTCATAGGAAAGCAGGGATACCAGTGTCAAGGTAAGAGGTATTTTATGAACCAAATCTTTGGTGATTAGGTGCAGATTGCTGATGCTCCAGGAGGCATGTGCTAGTCTGATGACATTTAGAGGCTCTATATAGTTTGCATGCTTTGTGTGCTATGCTCCCCTCCAAGAACCGGGACTCTGCTTGCCTTGTCCCCACCTGGCTGTTGCTCCCACATATGTACGTGTACTTATATGTATGAGAGGTACCTGGCAGGTACCACCCATCTGCAGGTGTCCCAGTGGTCTCAGCAAGCCCCCACTCCACCCGGCCTTTTTGTGTCAGCTGGAGCAAGTAGCGCTTTCATCATTCCTAGTGAGACATGACTTCACCTGGAGGCCCTTTGAGAGTCCCTCTTTGCACTGAGCTGGGTCTGTGTATTCTGTCCCTTCTTTAGTCAGTATCACTGAGTGGTGTTTGCTGATTCTCTTTTTTATCTCTACTGTGGAATCATTAGCTCTTAAAAATTTAAAGCTCGCTAGAAGGTATTTAATTGACTACAAACACAAGGTTAAGTTGCACAAAATTGGAGGCTGGAAACATGGTGTGGTCAAGTTGAGGTTTCTCTGCGGTTAGAGCAGGGAGGCTGCTCCATCTCCTCGCCCAGCACTGCTTAACTTGGTTGGGTCTCACTCTTGGGGAATGAGGGTGGAGTCTGTGGGAGGTGGCTGTGTCTTTTGGGCAACAGGTGAGCAAAAAGAGAGTTAGTTCGTCAGCCACCTATTGTCTACACAGCTCCATAACACAATAGACAGAGCTACAGGCCACTTCTTGTGGACATATTAAACTCAAGGGAAATTTTAACATTCGGCATGTAAGGGCACAACAGATTAAAAAGCCTAAGAACTTCTGTGCCACCTGCTGCAATTCTACCTATGACAGCAGCCACTCTGGCATGATCCTTAGTGGAGCAGGAGATAACTGCAACACCTTTAATAGACAGTGCTCCATGGGAGGGCTGGGCAGGGAATTATTCCCTGACCTTGGATATTGAAGCAAGAAAATTGATCAGTACTCCCGGAACTAGAGAAAACTGATGCCCTTTGAATGAAATATAAATGTTTCATTCTTCTCCAGAGCATTAGGAAACCCTAATGGCTCTAGTGGCAAAGTGTTTTGAAATAACTCCATACAGGGCTTTAGCAACAATGTAGAATTAAGACCCATGACAGAAGGGCATGGCTCCCCTTGTGCCTCCATTGAGACCTGATTAAATCTTGGGATGAAAACTTTCTTTTCCCCGGTCACTCAGCCTTCCTATTTTTGCCATTTGCAGTTTGCACTTGCGTGGTCCACAAGCGATGTCATGAGCTCATAATTACGAAGTGTGCTGGATTAAAGAAACAGGAAACTCCCGACGAGGTAAATATTTATCACATTCAATATCTGGGCTTTCTTCACCTCCTGCCCCTCCTTCACAGCCTCCTCCTCAGTCCCCAAGAAAACCTTATCTCTCTGGGATCCTGTGGCTTGCTTCATTGTGTTGGTCAAAAATGAAGGGAGTTGTCCACAGTCTTCTGGCGTGAGGACAAGCTACAGAATGAACACAGCTCCAAATCAGTTCTGCCCCTGTGGGTGTTCTGCAAGAGCAGCATGATCCTGGAGCTAAAGCCCGCAAGGAACACGTGAATTCTTTTAGTTCCTTATCTCATCGGAACACTGAAGTGACAAACTGATGTGTCAATGGCTCCAGCAGGTAATAAACAGTGATAGAAACACAACACACAAGCAGAGCCTTATCTTTAATGAAGTGATGGGGGAACGGAGTGAACATATACAAGGAACACTTAGGAGATGGAAATAACCGCAATAATAATTACAGTCAGCAGTCGTGGGGCACTTACCATGTCCTGATTTAACACTTTAACATCATTTAATCCCATACCGACCGTAAGGAGGTAGATGTTATCATCATTTTCATTTACAACAGAGAGAATGAAGGCACAGAGAGGTCAAATTACCTTGCCCCAAATCACACAGCCGGTATGTGAAAGAGCCACGTTCAAACCAGGCAGCCTGTTCTGGGGTCTGAGCCCTTGACCGCTGCACTGTGTTGTCTCTTAATCTTAGAAGCTAGTGTCAGATTGGCTCTTAGGGAAGTTGCTGGGGGTAAGGAAGCAAGTAAATTCAACGACGAAGCTAAGTTTCTCCTAATTGAGTGATTGGGAGAATGACGGTCCCACTGAGAGATTAAAAAGCCTCTCTGAGAAGATGACAGGTGTGATACAAGTCTTAGGTGTTATCTGTGTTCAGAACAGGTGGTTTAAAAGCCATGCTTTTAATTCTAGGTGAAGGAAATGAGTACTGTATGATCATGAGCCGTCAGAATTAGGGGTCAGAGTGAGGTCCTGGGTGGGTTTATAATCAGCCGGGTTTATAACTTGGCTTCCAAAAGGAATGATTTATAGAGACTTTCTACCTGCTTGTCAGTAATTCAACCAAATAACATCTTGGCATCTAAGGCATTTCCCATCTTTTATCTCCTTTTGCTTTCATACCATCTCTGGAAAGCAGCAAGGGACAAGGCTTAGACTAAGCCTTTCATGTCCCTGAAGAGCAGACAGAGTCCAGGGCGCCAAAGTTGTTTGCAGGGCTTCTCTTGTCATGGTTACAATTGCAAGTCAGCACCGGGGTCTCCTGGTCTAGGACTATAGCCCCAAGTACACTGTTACCCACATTGCTTTCATGGATAAATGAAAGAAAGAGATGGCTTGCTGGCTGTCTGGCTTCCTTCTTTCCCGTGGACAGTCCATTGAACATTTATTGGGCACTTCCTGTATGGAAAGGATGTGCCATGTCCCGTAGAAACAAAGAACACTCCTACGTTCACAGGAGTCCTGCCCCCAAGGGTCTTACAAGTCTCATCACCCGTGGACATCTGCAGGTTCCTAAAGTTCTGTACTTCCTTGGAGGGAAAAGTCCTACAAGAGTCCACGCCATGCAGGATAGACAGTTGAGATTTGAAATGCACAGAACCCAGCTTGATCTGTGACCTGGTTCTTCTGACGGTCTTTCCTGGCATACTGAGCAGTGAAGATTCTTCCACGATATGCATTCACAAATTTAGCGTGTGTCCCAAGGGACAAATTGCTGTGTATTAAGGAAGGTGGGCTCTGAGTTTGTTCGCTTGACAGAGCTGACTGCCCATCCCAGTTCTCCCCACCCTTATCTTGTGCCTGTCTCCTTTAGTGTCTGTGTGTCTGGCCCATCAGGGCAATGGCCATGCCCTCTGCCAGGTACTGACTGCTGGGGACCAACTCTTGACTTCATTCTTTGTCACCACCTTCAGTGTGACACACACGTGCACACACGCACATACGCACATCTATATACATACACACCACAAGCACGTGTGGCCCTCAACACCATGCTCTCTCCTATTGAACGGCGCTCTGCTGACGGGTTCCTGGGACCTTTCATACGTGAGCACTCAGCCGGTGTGCCTGCCCTGTCTTGTGTGTGTGGTGACACTGAGGACTCCCTCCCTCACTCTCTGCACTTCCACGTGTGGTAGTCAAGGCATGCTGTGTCTTTCTTTGTGTCTCCTTTTCTTTCTTTTTGTCTTCTTTTAAATCTTGCAGTTCTGTCTTTCTGCCCTTTCTTTCTCTGCATGTTCTCTCTGTGAGTCTCGCTCATCCCTTTTGTTTCTGTGTCTTCCTCAATAGGACTGTGTGTGTGTGCGTGTGTGTGTGTGCGTGTGTGTGTGTGTGCGCACCTGCATACACATATGCGCAGTCTCTGTGTTTCTTCTGTCTGACTCAGTGGCATGTTTTTGTGTGTGCACCTTCATCCTCCTTCCACCCTTCTCTGATATGTTAGCATCCTTAGTGGTCTCAGCTAAGGGCCACATGGCTCTGTCCACACCACGCTGAGTCTCCTAGTCCCTCAGAATAACTCCCACCTCTTCACCTTAGTCTGTCATTCATATCCCTGTGAGGCTATTCCTGGGAGACCACGATTCTGTCCTCCGTATGGGTCCACCACATCTTCAGGATTTGTTGGGATAGAGTGGGCACTGTGACCACATACGTCCTCAGGGGTGAGGCACGCAGAGGTAGAGTGGACATGTCTATATTCACAAATAGGCGTACCTCAGCTACGAGTCTAGGAGGGGTGGGTACAGTTGTTTTCAGTAAATCTGGGAACCTTGTACCCAGGCAGGACCCTAATTGATAGCCCATGCATCTCAAGCAGGGATCAGTAAAATCCTGGTCCAGTGGAAAGATCAGCCATTCCTTGGAGCTGAGTATGGAGTCAGATGGGGAGCTCATTATGGAGTCAGGTGACCCTGGGCACATGTACGTGGGCACGGGCATGCCTTTGTGCTTGCATCCAGCCCGTGCCCCTGCTCCTGCCCAGTGCTAATGCTCCCCGCCTCACTCACCGGTCAGCCAGTGAACCAAGGCACAGCTCGGCTGCGTGCTGTCCACTCCCTAACTCCCAGGGTAGCAGAGCAACTTCCTCCCCAGCCTGTGGAGGTCTCTGGTGGTGGTTTCCTGCCCATTCTGAGAGGGGCTTGGGTCATGTGGCTGCTCCACTAGAGGCAGAGAGCAGCTCCATGGAGAGGCAGAGAAGACCCAGGAAGGCAGACTGGTGCTGAGAACCCATGCTTCTGTGAAACACTCCATGTTTCCCACCCCTCCCACCCTCTCCTCTCATTCACCTCCCCATCCTGGGCCATTAAGTGGGACAGGGGTGCCACCCTTATTTGCTAGATGTGAAATCCTAGGACCCAAGGAGTCAGAAAACCTGCCTGAGCCCTCATGGGTGGTCAGTGGCAGACCTAGGCCCATGCACGACATACCTGGGCTTCCTTGCCTTCCCATTTGGCCACCTTCTCTTTACTCCTTTTAAATAACAAGAGGCAGCATGGTGGTTAAAAAGCCTGGGCTCTGAATTCAGACTTGTGTGGGTAGAAGCTTGTCTTTGCCTCTCATCAGCTCACAGCACATTCTTGAGCTCATGGAGCCTTAATTTCCTCGCCTGTGGACTTGGAGTAGCAATGGTTCCACCCCATGGGGTGGTGGTGAGGTTTAACTGAGATAATGGAGCCTGGAGTGTGGTTGGCATGGATACCTTAGGGTCCTCAGTGGTCACCCCTCTGTATTAGCCATCTTTGTTGTAATTATTGTTTGTCCCTAGGCGAGGAGGCTTCCATGCACAGAGCAGCACACAGTGACCTCTTGAGTGCCTGAAGTCTGAGGTGCAAATTGAGGCTGGCTGCTGTGATTGCTTAGAGGCCTGCCATCCTGCAGGGGCTGTGTGGGGGAGCAGGCCTGGCCTGCAAGGTTGGACGGTGCAGCAGACGATGGGTTAGGGGCATGCGAGCAAAGGCTGGGGCCAGGATGGAGGCTCTCTTCACCTAGTTTCTCAGGGCAGCTTTCAGAGCCAAGTGCGTTCCGGGAAAGAAGTTCTGTAACAGTTCCAATAATGAGTGCTCAGGGCATGAAGGAGTTCCATGGTGACCCGTATTTTGCCATCCTTGCAGGTGGGCTCCCAGCGGTTCAGCGTCAACATGCCCCACAAGTTCGGTATCCACAACTACAAGGTCCCCACCTTCTGCGACCACTGTGGGTCCTTGCTCTGGGGCCTCTTGCGGCAGGGTTTGCAGTGTAAAGGTAAGTGCTCCCTGCCCTACCCCCCTCCCCTGTACCCACATGCCCCCCCTATTTTCCTCCTCTTTGTGAAATATGTTTCTCCATTCTCATAGCCTAGAAAGTAAGTTCCAGATTTGTCTGGAGGACTGAGCACAAGCCCTTGTTAAGCCCTCATTAATAACTGCGCACTTGTTAAGCGATCTCTATGCAGAGACTATGCAAGACTGTGGGGAAACACCAAGAGGAGGGAAGGCAGGACCCCCCACCCCTCTTAGGATAGTTAACAAGAGGGGGAGACAAGATGAGTCTATGAAAGTATAGAGATAATTTAAGGAAAGGACACATGGGAGCAGAAGGCAAGAAATAAGTTTGTAGTTAGTCTGTGAAGTAAGTAATAGGTATTTATTGGGGCTTTTTTCTCATGATCTGTGGTTCAGAGCTTACTTTTAGAAGGAGCCTTGCTAAATGCTATCACATAAGCTGTCTTATTGATCCTTCACAGCCTTGTGATGTAGGTGATATTATCCCCATGTCCCTGGTGAGGAGACTGAGGCTCAGCTACTAAGTAACTTGCTCCCATCACACACCTTGTTAGCAGAGGGAGGGTTTGAACCTTGACTTTTGAGTCTCAGTTTCCTTCCTGTTTCTGCTGTCCTGCCCATGAATTGTCCACTTATGTGAATGTGCTAAGCGGCAGATAATATGGGAAGGCAAGAACATATTCTGGGGCCTGAAGAGAGAATCCAGTTTTATAAGGGGGTCCAGCCTGCTCACAGAGTTGGACAACCATGAACTATTGGGCAGATATAGTGCACGTACATTATTTTCTTATTTTGTTTTGTCTTTTGCTTATGTTCTTTTGTCTGGCTAGTACAGGGATCCAAACCCTTGATCTTGGTGGGTTTTTAAAACTTTTTTCATTTGTTTTTTGACCATTACAGGGACCGAACCCAAGACCTTGGTGTTATCAGCACCACAATTTAACCAACTGAGCTAACTGGCCAGCCCTTGCATGGACATTATTTTAAAATAGCATTTTGTTGTTTATTCTGAATGTATTGTTAATTCTCATTGTGGAAAAATTAGAAAAATAGTTAAAGAATAAGAAAACACACTGAAGGCATGAACAAATTGGTCGTTGACAGGATCCCAATGAGAAATTATGAGAATTAGAAATAAGGCGACGGCTGCAATGGAAATAAAGAGGAGAATAACTTAATATTAAGGAGGAGTAATTTGTTGGATGTAGCTGAGAGGATAATACCACCATCCACTGAGACAAAAAATAGAAGGGGGACAGCAGGGTTGGAGGCAGATGGTGGAGCTGAATTGGGGACATGTTAACTCGAGGTGCCTGCGAGAAATTTACATGGAGCTGTCCAGCAGTTGGCTATTCTCATTAAAATTGGGGGAGATCTGGACTGAGCAT
Organism: Galeopterus variegatus; assembly: GCF_000696425.1. NCBI lineage: Eukaryota > Metazoa > Chordata > Mammalia > Dermoptera > Cynocephalidae > Galeopterus > Galeopterus variegatus. The sequence goes on from NW_007727184.1 coordinate 263,766, forward strand.
TTAGATTTGGGATTTGTCAGTGTCTAAGTAGTAGTTAAAGCTATAAAGAAGATGTCGTTCTCCAGGGTAAGTCCCTTAACTATGAAGAAAGAAGAGCTGAAGATAACACCCTGGGGGTGAGGGAAGGTTACCAAATCCAAGGGTGAGCCTGTAGCAGCATGAGAGGGAAGGACCTCGTGGGGAGGAGGAAGAGTAGCAGAGAATGGCATCACGGAAACCAAAAGAGTGGAGAGTATTAAATAAAAATTAAAGAAGTGGTAAGTGGTGCCAAATGCTCCCAAGAGATTATTTAAGATAAGACCTGAAACATGGGGTTGAATTTGACATTGAGGAAGTCACTAGTGACCTTGGCAGGAGTTGTCTAGGTGGGACGGCTGGACGGAAGCCCAAGTACAGTAGACCAAAGTGAGAATGGAGGTGAAGTATTTTCAGAATGTTGTAGATAGTCAAGAAAAAGGCAGTGCTAAGGGAGAGATTGAGCCAGGAGGGAGAGGGGACCATTGATACAGCAGGGGCAGACAAGGGGTAGGCGTTGGGAAGAAAGCTGGATGCCCGCCTCCCAGGTGGAGGGGGAGCCTGGAGACCAGCCTGGGTGCAGGTGCATTTCTGGGGTCAGCGATGGGAATCTAGGAATAGGTGAGTGGGCAAAGGAATCATTTAATTTGAATCTGTTGAGGGCATTGCAACGAGATTTCCCTTCTTTTTGAACTAAGAGGTCCTTTTCAAAGGTGAGGGGAGAAGTGGGGGTGTGGGAGGCATGAGGAGGGTGGTGAAGGTTGGGAATAGCTGTTGTGGGAACTGAAGACAGGGGGAAGCTGTTGACACTCCTGGGGTCGTGCAAGAGGGGAGCGCAGCCATTCCAGTCTCCCTCCTGAGTAATCTCTCTAGCACGCAACCCTCAATGAAACAGGACCTGCTGGAATCCTTCAGGTGAGATGAGAACAATGGAGAAGGAGGAAAGAGATGGAGTGGGGATCTCGACTGTTTTTAGCAAAGGAGTGGTGCATTTTTGGGAAGATGAGTGTGGTTACCGGCAAGCAGAGAGCCTGCTTTGGATGGAACTCTGATGAGGCGATGTCTGTCTTGTAGCAAACATATTAATTATTGATCTACTGAGGGAATCTAAATGAAGATATGTCATCTCATAAATATTAATGCTGTAAGAAAGCAGCCCAGACACCCAGATGTCGCTGCTAGGGCTGTGGGTCCCTGCATGACCCCGGAAGAAGGCAGGGCCCAGGGATAGTGTATTCAGCTCTCTTTTGGCAGGAGATGCTCTTGGACCTGCTCAAATATAGAATGGGACAGTGCAGATGCCCAGAGCGAGTGTCTGTGCACAGGCAGCCAGGGAGCCGGGGAGTCGGGGCACACACAGGCTGGAAGGTGAGGGCTGTTCAGAATTTCGGGACCCCGACATACCTTCCCTCCCCTGTTCCCCCGATGGTGTGACTTGGCTATTTTCCCCTTGCTGCTGTCCTACTCCTGCTGTTCCTGTCTCTCGCTCTTTGTTTTAAATTAGGAGACTTTTTTTAAAGAGCAGTTTTAGATTCACAGCAAAAATGAGAAGGTAAAGAAAGTTCCCATATCCCCCTTCCCTCCCTTCCAACCTCCTCACCACTAATGTCCCCCACCAGAGTGGTGCATTTGTTACAATTGAACCTGCCTTGATGCGTCATTATCACCCACAGCCCATCGTTTGTGTTAGGGTTCACTCTTGGTGCCACACATTCTATGGGTTTGGACAAATGTATAGTGACATGTACCCAGCATGATATCATTATACGGTGTAGTTTCGCTGCCCTAAAAAGCTCCTATTTCAGGCTGACTGGTTAGCTCAGCTGGCTGGAGCAGGGTGCTGATAACACAGACATCCACTGTTTGATCCCGGTACCGGTCAGCTGCAAAAACAAAAATAAACAAAAAACCCTTCTTGTTTCAAAAGAGCACCTGTTTCTACTTCTCTCTTGGTCCTTTCTCAACCTCAAGTCTTTTTGACCCTGCAGACCCCTTATCCTATGGGGAGGGATCATGGTCAGAAGAGGCCAGCACAGGCTCAAGGCAGGGGCCACTTTTGCCCATGCATAAGCCTGGCTCTGCTGCTATGATTACTAAGAAAAAGAAATCCAGACTTAGTGACCCACGAGGGATCCCTGGGCAAGTCCCCATGGAGCTAGAGTTCCAACGCAGGCTGCACCTGGCTCTGGTCAGTGCTCTCCCTGCCCTCTCCTGCTCAGGGCCACTCAGCCAGCCTCACTTCTGCTGGACCACACTGGCTGTCCTCCTGAGCTGGAGCCCCGGTCCCCAGTCCTAGTTAGAGACCAGCCATTTGGCCTGCAAGTCTGTAGCTTCAGCTTTGCTGCCAGTCTTACTCCTGGGAATAGGCACCAGAAAGAGCTGTTTCACGAGCTTAGGTCCACAAGGAAGGATCCATGAGGTTGTCCTGGTCACTCTCCCTTCAGCCTAAAATTGTTCGAGCCACATAGGTTCAAGCATTGTGTATGTATGCGTCGGGGGACTGTCTCTTTGCCAACCAGGTAGAGGGAGTATAATTACCTCCCTTTTACTGGTGGGGAAGTAGAGATCTGGAGAGGTTGGGCAAGGGGCACAAGAGCATATAACCAGGCACCTGAGGGTGCCCCCTGCTCTCTGGGCTGTCATTTCCCTGACATGGCCACAGAGGGGCCAGACCCTCAGAGGATGCTCACAGTTGCTGGGTGGCTGAGCTCCTTAAGCAGGGGCAGAAAGCCCCCGGTGCTGAACAAGCAGGCATTTCATTCCTTCCTTGCTCTTGTGATTCAGGTGCTGCGGAGTCTGTCTCTCTCTCCAGACTTGTCCGTGGGTCTGTCTGAGCACCTCGGCCATTGTCACACAAACTAGCTTCCAAGGCTCAAGCACTAGTGTCACTAGTCTCTGGGGCATTTGAATCCTTTTTGTTCTTCACTTTATTTTAAGGGCGCTGCCTTCTCCAACTTCACTTTCTCCTTCACAGTGACCTGTCTGGGGCCCTTTCCCCGTGTTTTACTTTTCACTGGACACATGGAGTCAGTCCCCCAGGCAGGAGAGATACCGATACCTCATGACTGTTTCCTTCTCTAGAGAAGATTTGGTGTTCTGGCCTGCCCCATGGGCCGCCCCACGCTTCTCTCTGCCCACGCTCCCATGCACAGCTCAGCACAGCCGTCCTGAAGTCATCAGACACCAAGGGGCAATTTCACAGGAAAGCCAGTCCTCCTTACTTCATGCAGCTTTCACTGTGCCTGCAGAAACCCGTGGAAGCCCTGTTTTTTCTCATCCCTATTTGGGGTAGGCCCTCTGCTCCTGTCCGTCCACACTCCATGCTGAGGCCTGGCCTGGAGATTCCTCCAGAATCCCCTTCCTGGCTCCTGTGTCTCTCTGAGGTCCATTATAATAACTGTCTGCCCTGAGGCTGCTTTCATGGGCTAAGGGGCAGCATGTCACCTGCTCTCCAGGAAGTAATGAAGAACAGACACACCCCTTAGGGGAGCTGTGTGCTGTGACATCACAGGCTAGCACTTGGGGGAGCTGTCCTGGTCCTGGCTTGGTTACTGCCTGGCTGGGGGATCGCAGGTAGGTTGCCCTGGCTTGGTGCCCCTGGCTTTTAACCCCTACTGCCCTCTTGTCTCCTGAAGACAGTAATAAAAACAAACAAACAAACAAACAAAAAAAAACAGTGGTCTTAGCTAAGATCTTACTTCAAGGGGTGGCTGTGCAGAGCCATAAAGAGAAAAGAAAATCTGCCTCCCTTCCCCCCTCCCTCCCTTTCCTCCCTTCTTTCTCTCCTTCCTTATTTAAAAAGGTATTTTGGATATTTAAGAAACTCTAAAAACATGGAAAAGGATTTTTAGTCTCATCATTTCTGAAAATGTCAGTCCTTTACTATTTTTAACAACCAGGCTTCTTGTCATAACTTCAACTTTTATTTGTATTCTCAAAATTAAAAAAAGAGCAGAAGTAATATAAAAATACATTGTCACTAGAAAAGATTCAAACAAGATTTAAATATAAAGAAAAAATATAAAGAACAATGTTAAGTCTTTCTTTATATTCTCTTTCCACTTCTATCCCCAGACTAAACTGCTACTACAAATTTGCTATGGGTCCTTTCAGGCAAATTTCTGTACATTTGCTGCATGGATATTCACACACATACTGTGTTAGTATCTATTGCTGTATAATAAATTATCCAACAACTTATTGATGTAAAACAATGAATATTTATTTTCTCAGAGTTTCTGTGGGTCGGAAATCTTGATGCAGATTAGCTGGGTACTTCTGAATTGGGGTCTCTCATGAGGTTGCAGTCAGGCTGATAGCTGGGGCTGTGGCCTCATCTGAAAGCTCGACTGGAAGAGCATCCACTTGCAAGCACACTCACATGGCTGTTGGCCAGAGACGTCAGTTCTTTGCCACATGGACCTCTCTGCAGGGTAGCTCACAATATGACAGCTGGCTTCCTTCAGAGCAAGCAAGAAAGTGGGAGAGGATGCCCCAGACACCAAACAGTCTTTCATAATCCAATCTTAAGATGACATCCCGTCACTTTTGACATTTTCTGTTAGAAGAGAATCACTAGGTCCAGCCCACCCTCAGTGGGAGGCAGATACATAGGGCATGAATCCCAGGAGGCAGGGACCCCCGGGAGCCACCATAAGAGCTGCCTACCCACCCACACCCCCTCAATCCTGTCCCCCCCCGTGAGATCACCTTGTCTGTTGGGGCTACCCTGACCACCCTCCTGAAAACTGGCACTCATTGCTCATCTTGCACCACTTGCCTCTGCTTTCTTTTCACACAGCACTTACCACCTTCCAATAGTCAAAGTCACTTACATGTTATGTTTATTACTGTCTCTCCCCATCGGACTATACCTCCATGAGGGGAGAGGGGTTTTTTTGTCTGTTTTGTTCTGCGTAGTTAGAACAGTGCCTGATATGTTTGGTATTCAATAAATGTTTGTTAATTAGATCCTCTATGCGTCATTTTGTAATTTGCTTTTCCTACAATATGTCTTGGAGTATTTCCAAAGCAGTGCTTAGAAGACTACTTCATCGTTTTTTTTTTCTTTTTAAAAAATGTTTTATTCAGACATAACTGACATACAATAAATTGCACATATTTAATGTGTACAATTTGATAGTTTTGACATATGTTTGCCCAGTGAAACCATCACCATGATCAAGATTATGAACTAAAAGTTTAGTCATGCCCTTTGGTAATCCCTTCCATGAACCCCCTCACGCCCGCCCCAGGCAACTGCTGATCAGCTTTCATCACTATAGAGTCATTTGCACTTTCTAGAATTTTATGTAAATAGAAACATACAGTATATATACTCAGCATAGTTAATTTGAGGTTCAGCCATGTCGTTGCATGTATCAATAGTTCCTTTTTATAGCTAAATAAAATTTATTTTATAGTATTACATTGTACAGATGTACCATAATTTGTTTAGCAATTCATTGTAGGGATGTTTTTATTCAAAATATTTTAACATTTATTTGTACATATTTGTGGGGTACAGTGTGTTATCTGTTGGGGCTGATCTGAGAGTTGTCATTTATGCTGCCTAAGTACTGCTAATTTCCATTGAGTTAGAATATACTGGAAAGTGGCATCCTGGTTTGCAAGGCGTCATGGAGAGCATGGAAATGAAGCCTTACTTTAGCCTTCTAGAAACTTGCACTTGACTTGGGCATTAAATATAACCAGGTAAAGAATAGACAATAACTCAAGTAGTGAGTCAGAAATAAGCGTGAGCAGTTCACAGGCAAGAGAGGCCAGCAGGGCTGGGGTGGTCAGGAGAGGGTTTTGAGGGGAGATGGGGCTTGAGCTGCACCTTGAGGGAGGAAAACGACTCAGAAAGGAGGGCAGGGGAAGATGTTTTAGGTAAAGGGCAGGAAGCAAAAACACAGGTCAGTGCTTAGCACTGAAACACCCCGGGAAGGTTTCTGGTTGAGTCCTTTGCAGTAGCATCTGGCAATGCTAGGGACAGTGATGAATGTCCCCCATCATGCATAAAGGTCAGGTGAAAATTCAATCAGTTTTCCTCTGAGGGATGCTGTGTTTCAAATAATTGGCAATCGTGGTCTCTGGAAATCTTGGAGTGATGGCTCCAGTGTGATCAGGACTCCCAAATCTCTTTCTGGTGACATTTGGCCCAGCATACCCCAAGGGCCTACCCCTCTATCCTCTCTTTCTCCTCTTCTGCCTGGGACTCTGCAGCCAGCCACTCTCAGTCTGCTACCAGCTCCCAGTACACGGTGTGTACAGTTTCCTATTTACAATAATTTGTTCTCTGTCTCCAAGCATGGCTGACTGTAACCTGTTATGAGATCAAACCATTGCCCTGGCTCACCCTCAAGGGCCAAATCAGCCTAACATAAAGAAATTCCTGCAGCATACATAGACCCAAGTATCTCCTCAGGTATGGCTTTATGATCGTTCTGAGAGGGTCTCTGCTTGCTTTGGAAGATTCCCAATAGCCTGACCCGCCATTTGCAATCCTAGCTTTAATCTCAGCTGTAAATCCTAGCTTTAATCTCCATGGAAATAAAGTTTCTCCAAAGGATGGTAGAATGTATAATAGAATAATCTGCCCTGAGACAACAGTGCTGTAGCAGCCCCACCCAGCACACAGTAGGTGCTCAACAAATATGTGATGAATAAGCTGGGTAGCAGCAGAATAGTGATTCTCCATGTATAAGAGCCCCAGTCAAAGCAGCTCTTTCTCTGCCAAGCACAACTTCATCCAGGTGAAGCCAGTGAAAAGGAACATTAAGAGGCATCCTGGAAAGAGAAGCCTCAAAGGACAGCCCAGAGCTAATGGTGCTCCCCACAATGATGGGAGTGGGGGCTTGCACGGCTCATTTAGCTGCGTTAACGTGAATGCACCCAGGTTTCTTTGGTGTCAGCTGTGCATCCACTTTCCTGGGCTGGTCTGCAGTCTCCGGTGTCTCCCAGCCTCCAGGAGCCCCTGCTCTCATCGAGGATGCCTGAGTTAAGTTCAGACCCCCTTCCTCATCCAGCTTTGCTCTGACGTTTCTAGACTTTTCAAAGCACTGTCAAAGTCACTGTCTCATGTCATCTATTATGGACATGTGATTGGGAGATTTTTACATATTAAGACAGCTACATAGCTCTCTCATGGAAAGAGCAGAATTTTTTAAAATAGAAAGCAGTCCTCTAAAACAATTGCTGCTTTGCTGACCTGCCAACGAACCCGTTTTGTCAGGATGGACAGGTCAGGCATATCAACACCAGAGGGCGCCAGTGGCTAAGTTATGTGACAAAGTTGCCCTTGCCAAGAACTCCCTTAATTTGGCTCCTTTATTCTTGTCCTTTCTGTCACCTCACAAAGAGGCAGAAGAGGGCTTTCGTGGGGTTGGGGAGCAGAGCGGGTAAGATGAATGAGTGTCAAAGGGTAGCTGTTGCTAAGAGGAGTGGAATGGAGAATCAGAGCGGAGTGCTGCTGCTTGGAACATATGATCAGCCTGAGGATTGTGGGGAAGCCATTAGCACTGACAGCTGTGGCTGGGCTGTGGGGGGCTTTCTGTGTGTTTATGTCATCTGAGAAAGCCACCCTCTCATCGCCACACCCCCACCCCTGCCTTTAGCCCTGTGGGCATCTTCGGTTCAGTAGCTCAGTTGACCTCTGCAAGCCTGAGTTAGGGGCTCTGTGGTGTCCCCCTACACCCGCTTCAGGCCAGGGACCAGGTCATGCAGAGCAAGTAGGGGATATGGTCCATCCTGCCTGGTTTCCTTCCGGGAGTGTATTTTTTTTAATTGTTTTAATAGACTTTATTATTTTTGGGTTTTTTGATTGAAATGTATTGATTTTACATATTTGTGGGGTACAAAGTTGTATTTCAATACATGTATACAATATGTGGTAATCAAATCAGGGTAACTGGCATATTCTTCATTGCAAAACTTAATCATTTCTTTGTAATGTGGATATTTGATCTTCTTTTTTTTGGCAGCTGGCCAGTACAGGGATGGAACCCTGGACCTTGGTGTTATCAGCACCATGTTCTAACCAACTAAGCTAACTGGCCGATGCTGACTTTATTTTTTAGAACAGTTTTAGGTTCACAGCACAACTGAGCAGAAGGTAAGAGATTGCCCATATGCCCTCTGCCCCACACACGCATAGGTTCTCCAACCATCGACATCCCATACCCAAGTGGGATTTGTGAACAATAGATGAACTTACATCAACACATCGTTGTCTCCCAATGTCCATAGTTGACATTAGGCTTCACTCTTGGTGTTTTACATGCCATGAATTTGGACAAATATACAATGACATGTATAAACCATTATAGTGTCATATAGAAAGTTTCACTGCCCTGAAGGTCCTCTGTGCTCCATCCCTCCCTCTCTCCTGACCCCTGGCAACCACTGATCCTTTTACTGTTTCTATAGTTTTGCCTTTTCCAGAATGTCATAGTTGGAATCATTCAGTGTGTAACCTTTTCAGATTAGCTGCGTTCACTCAGTAGTACGTATTTAAGGTTCCTTCATGTCTTTTCATAGATAGCTCATTGTTTGATAGCTCATTCCTTTTTGAGGGTGCATAATATTCCCTTGATTGGATGTATCACAGTTTATATATCCATTCACCTAGTGAAGGACATTTTGGTTGCTTCCCATTTTTGGCAATTGTGAATAAAACTGCTATAAACATCTGTGTGCAGGCTTTTGTATGGACATAAATTTTCAACTCATTTGGGTAAATGCCAGCAGTGCAATTCCTAGATCATATGGTAAGAGTATGTTTAGTTTTGTAAGAAACTGCCAAACTGTCTTCCAAAGTGGCTACTATTTTGCGTCCCCACCTGCAACGAATGACAGTTCCTGCACAATGCTGCACATCCTCGCCAGCATTTGGTGGTGCTAGCGTTTTGGATTTGGGCCATTCTGATAGGTAGGTAGTGGCGTCTCATTATTGTTTTAATTTGCTTGTCCTTGATGACATATAATGTGGAGCACCTTCTCATAGGCATATTTGCTATCTGAATATATTCTTTGGTCAGGTGTGTGCTCAGGTCTTTTGCCCAGTTTTTAATTGGGTTCTTCGTTTTGTTATTGTTAAGTTTTAAGAGTTCTTTGTCTATTTTTGGATAACAGTCCTTTATCAGATGTGCCTTGCGCAAATATTTTCTCTCAGTCTGTGTCTTGTTTTCATATTCTCTTGGCAGTATCTTTTGCAAAGTAGCAGCTTTTAATTTTAATGAAGATTAGTTATGTATTCTGAGGATCATGTCTTTGGTGTTACATCTAAAAAATTATCTCTGTACCCAAGATTACTGAGATTTTCTCCTATGTTATCTTCTGGAGTTTCATAATTTTGCATTTTACATTTAGGTCTATGATCCATTTTGAGTTAACTTTTATGAAGGGGGTAAGGTCTATGTCTAGATGTAGTTTTTCTTTTTTTTTTTTTTTTTTTTGCACGTAGAATGTTCCAGCACCTTTTGTTGAGAAGACCATGCTTGCTCCATTGTATTGCCTTTGCCTCTTTGTCAAAGATCAATTGACTATGTTTATGTGTATCTGTTTCTGGGCTCTCTATATTCTGTTCCACTGAACTATTTGTTTATTGTTTTTGCCAGTTCCATACTGTCTTAATTACCGTAGCTTTATAGCAAGCCTTGAAGTTGGGTAGTATCAGTCCTCCAACGGTGTTCTCCTTCAGTATTGTATTTGCTATTCTGGGTCTTTTGCTCTCCTTATAGGCTTTAGAATCATTTTATTGCTATGCACAAAATAACTTGGTGGGATTTTGGTTGGGATTGCATTGAATTTATAGATGTAGTTCAGAAGAATTGCCATCTGGACAAAATTGACTCTTATTCATGAGCATGAAATCTCTCTCCATTTATTTAGTTCCTCTTTGATTTCTTTCATAACAGTTTTGTAGTTTCCCTCAAGCAGATCTTGTATATATTTTGTTAGATTTACACATAAGTATTTCATTTTTGGAGGTGCTAATGTAAATGGTATTGTGTTTTTAACTTCAAATTCCACTTGTTCATTGCTGGTATATAGGAAAACAATTAGCTTTTGTATAACCTAGTATTCTACAACCTTGCTATAATCACTTATTGGTACCAAAAGTTCTTTTTTCAATTCTTTCAGATTTTTTACATAGACAACCGTGTCATCTGTCACAAAGGACAGTCTGTCTTTCTTCCCAATCAGTGTACCTTTTCTTCCTTTTCTGGTCTTACTGCATTAGTTAGGAGCTCCAGTATAATGTTGAAAAGGAGTAGTGAGAGCAGACATCCTTGCCTTGTTCCTGATCTTAACAGTAAAGCTTCTAGTTTCTCACCATTACAGTATGCTGTTAGCTGGAGGTGTTTTGTAGGTGATCTTTATTAGGTTGAGGAAGTTCCCATCTATTCCTTAGTTGCCGAGATATTTATCATAAAAGGGTGTCGGATTTTGTCAAGTGCTTTTCTGGCGTCTGTTGATAGGATTATATATTTTTTCTTCTTCAGTCTGGTGCTGTGATTGATTACATTAACTGATTTTCAAATGTTGAACCGACCTTGCGTATCTGAGATAAATCCCACGTGGTCATGGTTTATGTTCTTTTGACACTTTGTTGGATTCAATTTGTTGGTATTTCATTGAGGATTTTTGCATCTATGTTCATTAGAGACATTGGTCTGTGATGTATTTTCCTTGTAATGTCTTTGTTTTGTTTTGGCATTAGGGCAATGGTGGCCTTATAAAATGAGTTAGGATGTAGTTCCTCTGCTTCTGTCTTCTGGAAGAGATTATATAGAATTGGTATAATTTCTTCCTTAAATGTTAGGTAGAATTCACCATTGAGCCTAGTGCCTTCTGTTTTGGAAGGTTATTAATTATTGATTCTGTTTCTTTACTAAATATAAGCCTATTCATATTATCTATTTCTTCTTGTGTGAGTTTTGGCAGATTGCGTCTTTCAAGGAATTGGTACGTTTCATGTAAATAATCAAATTTGTGGGCATAGAGTTCATAGTATTCCTTTATTATCCTTTTAATGTCTATCTGATCAGTATTGGTGATACCTCTTGCCTTTCTGGTATTGTAATATGTGTCTTTTCTTCTTTTTTTTCTCAGTTAGCCTGGCTAGAGGCTTATTGATTTTGTTAATCTTTTCAAAGAACCAGCTTTTGGTTATTGATTATCTGTTTTCAATTCAACTGATTTCTGCTTTAATTTTTATTATTTGTTTTCTCTTGCTTACTTTGGATTTAATTTGCTCTTCTTTCTCTAGTTTTCTAAAATGGAAACTTAGATTATTGATTTTTATATCTTTTTTCCTTCTTTTTAAAAAAAATTAATTAATATTATTTTTTACATTCTAGGATGTTGGTGTGGAGAAGTTGGGAGGGAGGGGGAGAGGGGAAGAGGAAGGAAATGGGATGGAAGAAGGAGGAAGTGGGAGGGGCAGGATTGAGGCCTGCGGCACCCACCACATTCCCACAGGGGAAATCGGGGGGCTTCCAGAAGTGGCTTGGTTATTGCCAGGCTGGGTGCAGAGGCTAAGGGGGTGTGGAAAAGCCCTTGCCCCACCACCATCCCAGCTCAGGAACTCAGGGCACTTCTTGCTGAGGCTTGGTAGTGGTTGCTGGGCTGGTTGCTTGTGTGTGGGGGGCGGGGGGCGTGGAGGAGGCCCTCGGCCCCCTGCCACCCTCGCTTGGGAGAGCCCAGGGCGCCTCCTGTGGCAGCTCACTGGTCGCTGCTGGGCTGGTTGCTTGTGCAGTGGAGGCATGGTAGAGGCCCTCAGCCCCCCACCATCCCAGCTCAGGAGAGCCCAGGGCATTTCCTGCAGCAGCTCAGTGGTTGTCACTGGGGTGGTTGCCCTTGTTGAGAGTGTGTGGCTGAGGACCGAGGCCTCCATCCTTGGGACTGGTTGCAGGTGTCAGGGCTCATGGCTGAGGCCCCTGCCCCTCCCCGCTTCCTGGCTTGGTAGCCCAGGGGCCTTCCAGTCCTTCTAGGTGTTAAAGGTGTTCTTTGGTGAAATGAGACCTTTATTAGTTATCAAACTTTGTCTCTGGTTGTGGGTACTTTGTTTATTTATTCTTTCAGTTCTGTGTTGGATTATTTGCTGTTCCCACCACTTAAACTCTACACTGGAACTAATTTGTTGTCCTTGGCTTACTTGTAAAATGGGGGAACTTCCTGTGGGGACTAGCACTTGAGCCCTGTGGTTGAGCTAAATTGCTGCTTTGCTGCTGATTCCCTAGGGAAGGCTTTTTGTGCAGCTCAGGTTTTAATGATTGACCTTATAGGTACTTCTGGATCTGGTGCACCTGGGTTGTATAGAAATGCTGGTCTGGGTCTGAGTTTTTCATCAAACTGCACCCCCTGCAGTTCTATATTCCTGCCCAGTCTCCTCTGAGTGGTCCTATGCTGATTGGGGGGCAGATCAGCTGTCCTTGCTGTGCCCTAGTGTTCCTCTGGTGGTCCTGTCTACCCTACTACCTGTGCTGCAATCACTTCCCATGGGACAGGCCATTGTCTGGTCCCCTGTGATGACTCACTGGCCTCTGAGTGACTCCTTTTTTTCAGTTGTGGTTCCTCAGTCCTATGTGGGTCCATGGGAACTCTCTTGTTGGTAGTGCTGGCCTGGGAGCCACCAAGGCCCTCTTCTCTCCAGTTGCCTCCAAGCAACTTCATCTGAAGGGCCCGGCTGTGACTTTTGCTGGCTCCTGCTCTGTGAGCTCAGCAGCTCCAGACTTAAAGCAGCTGCAGCACGAAACAGTTGGAGTGGTGTTTTCTTTCTCTCATCGTGGTTTCTCCCACCTTCATGCACTCCACAGATCTCTCCTCCTCTTCCCCTGAACTCTAGGGGCCCCAGCTTGGCTGTCATTGCTTTTTAATAGTTGTAAATTGGTTGATTTCTGTGAGAGAGTGACACTGGGGACTGTCTATTCCACCATCTTGACCAGAAGCCTATATCTTTTTATTTTCTAATGTGCACATTCCATGCTGTAAATTGCCCTGTAAGCACTGCTTTCGCTGTATCTCATTAATTTGATAATTTGTATTTTTAATTTCAATCAATTCAAAATATTTAAAATTTTCTCTTGAGATTTCTTCTCTGACTCATATGTAATTTATCAGTCTATTCTTTAATCTCCTAGTGTTTTGGGATTTTCCAGCTATCTTTCTGTTATCGATTTCTAGTTTAATTTTATTGTGGTCAGAGGGCAGACATTGCATGATTTCTACTCTTTTACATTTGTCAAGGTGTATTTTATGCCCTGGAATGTGGTCTGTCTTGGTCAATATTTCATGTGAGCTTGAGAAGAATGTGTATTCTGCTGTTATTGAATGAAGTAGTTGATAAGTGTCAGTTATATCCAGTTGATGTTGATGTCAAGTTCAACTATGTCCTTACTGATTTTCCGCTTGCTACATCATCATTTCTGATAGAACGGTGTTGAAGTTTTCACTAGACTAGATAATAATGATTCCAACTGTAATACTGAAATCATCTATTTCTCCTCAAAGTTCTATCAGTTTTTGCTTCATGTATTTTGATGCTCTGTTGTTAGGCACCTATATGTTAAGGATTATTACTTCTTGGAAAATTAACCCCTTATGTCATGCCCCTCTTCATCCCTGACAACTTTATTTGTTCTGAAGTCTGCTCTGCCTAAAATTAATATAGCTATTCCCACTTTGTTTTCATTAGCATGGTATATTTTTCTCCATGCCTTTATTTTTAATCTATATGTGTCTCTATATTTAAATTGAGTTTCTTGTGGACAACATATAGTTGGGTTTTGGTTTTTTAATCCACTCTGACAATCTCTGTCTTTTAATTGGTGTATTTAGACCATTGACCTTTGAAATGATTATTGATATAGTTGGATTAATATCTATGATGTTTGCTACTGTTTTCTATTTTTTGCCCTTGTTCTTTGCTCCTGTGTTTTTCTTCCACTCTCTTTTTGCCTTTTGTGGTTTTAACTGAGTGTTTTATGTGATTCATTTTCTCTTCTTTCTTAGCATATCAATTATACTTCTCTTTTTACTTATTTTAGTGGTTTCCCCAGAGTTAGCAATATGTATTTATAATTAATCCATGTCCACTTTCAAATACTTTCAAATAATACTGTACTGCTTCCTGGTAGCACAAGTACCTTATAATAACAAAATATAGTCATGTGCTGCATAACAACATATTGGTCTACAACTGAATATACAACAGTGGTCCCATAAGATTATAATCGAGCTGAAAAATTCCTGTCACCTAGTGACATTGTAGCCATCGTAAGACTGTGGCACAACAAATTATTCATGTAGGAGCAATAGGCTATACCATGTGGCCTAGGTGTATAGTAGGCTGTGCCCTCTAGGTTTGTTTAAGTATACTCTATGATGTTTGCACAAAAGCAAAATCCCTTAACACACTTCTCAGAAGGTATCCCTATTGTTTAGAGACACATGACTGTAATCCTCATCTCTCCCTTCCATCCCTTGTCTCATTGCTATCATGCATTTCACTTAAGTATGCACAAAAGCACATAATCACACTTAATCACATATAATTGAATATCTTGTCAATGTTATTTTGAGCAAATTATTACCTGTTAGATCAATTAAAAATAAGAAAAATAAAAGTTTTTATTTTGCCTTTATTTATTTCTTTCCCAGTGCTCCTTCTTTCTTAATGTAGACCCAAGTTTCTGACCTGTATAATTTGTCTTCTCTCTGAAGACAAATGTTTCTTACAAGGCAGGTCTACTGCCCACGAATTCCCTCAATTTTTGTTTGTCTGAGAATGTTTCTATTTTTCCTTCACTTTTGAAAAAGAATTTTACAGGGTGTTGGTCTCTCGCCACCGCCTCGTTACTGGGGACCAACAACACAGGGCGGGAGGAGGGATCCCGGACCAGCCGGCGATAACCTCCTGTGGGGCTGAGCGGGATGGTGAGTGTCGCAGGCCCGACCCCCTCTGCGCTTCGGCCCGGGGCAAAGAAAGAGACACCGAGCCTGGAGAGCGGTCAAAGCCGGAACTCCGTTTATTGCCAGGGGACAGGAGCTTATATAGAGAGGACAGGGTGGGGGAGCCGTCACCCAATCAGGGGCGGCCGCGCCGCGGAGGGACGGGAGAAAGTAGGGCGGGAAAAAAGTGCAGAGTCATAGAACCCCGGAAAAGGGAGTAGTTAGGTACGTGCGCTTTGGCCCACATGAAATGGCGGCGGCGATCTTGAGGCTCGCGCGCAACATGGCTGCCACCCTGCCCCCGCCAAGAAACAGACATATGGGAAAATCCCTTATGGCGAAAATGCACGTAATATGGCCCAACAACAGGGTACAGAATTCTGTGTTGACGGGGTTTTTTTTCCCTGAACATTTTAAATATTTCATTCCACTTTCTTCTTGCTTGCATGGTTGCTGAGGAGAAATCAGATATAATTCTTATCTTTGCTCCTTCATAGGTGAGGTGTTTATTTTCCTCTGGCTTCTCTCCGAATTTTTTTCTTGATCTTTGATTTTCTGTAGCTTGAAAATGATATGCCTGGGTAGAGGTTTTTGGCATTTATCATGCTTTGTGCTTTCTGAGTTTCTTGCATCTGTGGTTTGATATCTGACATTAATTTAGGGAAAATTCTTAGTCACTATAATTTCAAGTATTTCTTTTTCTTTTCTTTCTTTTCTTTTCGTTTTTTTTTTTTTTTGGTTTTTGTCTTTTTTGTTGTTGTTGTTTAAATATGACTGGTAAGGGGATCTTAACCCTTGACTTGGTGTTGTCAGCACCACACTCTGCCAAGTGAGCCACGGGCTGGCCCTTGCCCTTTCTTTTTCTTATGGTATTCCCATTATGCATATATTATATCTTTTGTGGTTTTCCTACAGTCCTTGGATATTCTGTTCTTTTTTCAGTCTTTGTTCTTTTTGTTTTTCCATTTTCAAAGTTTTGACTGATATATCTTCAAGGTCAGAGATTCTTTTCTCAGGTGTGTCCAGTTTACAAATAAGCCCATCAGAGGCATTCTTCATTTCTCTTACTGATTTTGATCTCTGGCATTTCTTGTTGATTCTTTCTTAGGATTCCTGTCTCTCTGCTGTCAGTGCCCATCTATTCTTGCATGCCATCTGCTTGATCCATTAGAGCCCATAGCATATTAATCATAGTTGTTTTAAATCCCCAATCTGATAACTCCACCATTTCTGCCATATCTGAATCTAGTTCTGATTCTTGCGCTGTCTCTTCAAACAGTGTTTTTGCCTCTTAGCATGCCTTGCAATTTTTTTTTTTTTTTTTTTTTTTTTAACCGTTGGCCAGTCAGGGAGTCCAAACCCTTGACTTTGGTGTTATCAGCACCGTGCTCTGACCAGTATTTTCTTGATAGCAGATACGGTGTACTAGGTAAAAGGAATTCCAGTAAATAGGCCTCTAGTATTGTGGTGGTAAGGCGTGGGGAAGGAAAAGCATTCTATAGTACTATGGTTAGCTCTACATCTTTTAACAAGCCTGTGCCTCTGAACTGTGAAGTTCACAAGTGCTTTGGGTGGGACAGGATGGCTAGAGTGGGCTGGAGTTGGGCATTTTCTTTCCCCCAGTTCAGTTAGAATCTGATTTTTAAAAAACTCAGTTGTTTAAGCTCTGGTAAAATAGTTTATCACAAGATCAGGCCTTGTTAAGAAGAGCAGAATCCTCTGGCTTATATCAAAAATAGTTCTTGCACCCTTTTCCTGATGGAAGCACAAGGGGATTTTTCTCCTGTGTTTACTGTGAGAACCTGGTTGAGCTCCTAGAAGTAAAACTCACAAAAGACTGGGGCCTCCCTATGAGTGGCCCCCTGGAGTTTTTGACTCTCGGACTTGTCCACATTGAGCCTCCAGCAATTCATCGGTCACAGTTGAGGTTTTCCTACCCTCGCACACTGTTCCTGTGGAGCTCTCGGCTTGGGGGTTTATGTTCTAGTGGGTTTGATTCTCTGTATTCTCCTGGCCGTCTGTTCTATTTCAGGGGCAGCAGTTTGCCCTGGGACCTCACTCTACCCATGGGTCTAAGAAGAGTTATTGATTTTTTCATTTGTTCAGCTTTTTGCTTGTTAGAACAGAGTGATGATTTCTAAACTCCTTACATGTGGGACTGGAAACTGGAGCACTTTATGTTTTCACCTTTGATGTCCTACACCGACAGCCAAGAGATGTGGGTACAACAAAGATATTCTTTGAAATCAGATTGTGGATCTGGAAGGGGCTTAGAAGTCCAAGCATGGATGTTCCTCTCTCAGTAATATTCCAGCATGTTAGCAGAGTGATGGAGCAGGCTGTGTTCACATGACCCCTTTTGGTACAGAATTCAAATAAACCTTTTTCAGAGAAAGAAATCAAGTTCTAAAAATAAAAGAGTGGCTTTTGTAGAAGGAAAGAGTAGAATAATGGTTACCAGAGGCCAGAGGGGTGGGGAAGTGGAGGATTAATGGGTACAAAGCTATGCCATCTACACTAAATGTATCAACGTATAGTACATGCTTGTATTGAAACAACCCACAGTACCCCACGATATGTACAAATAAATTTTTAAAAAATTAAAGAATATTTAATAACACCATGACAAAAAAAGAAATCAAGTTCTAGAATCAGTGTTCTGTTCCCTGAAAGGAAATTTAAATGTGATATTTATTCATATTTAATATATGAGTATGAAAGAATGTGTAAAAGGAAGTAACTAGAAACAGTGGTTATCTCTGCAAGGTGGTTTGGATGATTTTAGTTCTGGGTGATAGGATGATCAGTGATTTTTCTTTTTCTTTTTGTTTTACTGAATGTTCCAAATTCTAGCTAATGCACATATGCTACTTTTACAATCAAAAAAAAAAATAAAGGTAACATTTGAGGCCATGAACATTTGGATATCTCTTCTTGTGTCTTTTTGTAGTCTGCAAAATGAATGTTCACCGTCGATGTGAGACCAACGTAGCTCCCAACTGTGGAGTGGATGCCAGAGGAATCGCCAAAGTGCTGGCTGACCTGGGTGTCACTCCAGACAAGATCACCAACAGTGGCCAGAGGAGGAAAAAGGTAACTGGCCAGGTGCTGGTGTTCCTGGAGCTCTTTTTAGGCAGGTATCTCTGTGCTGGCTTCCAGAGAGTTCCCTGGACTGAAGTTATAAGATTCCTGGGCTTGAGGCATTTTATTCAAAACAGTGTATTCTTAAAGAAACAAACAAACAAAAAGAGTCCAAGCAGGTAACAGTAAAGTCTCCTTTAGCTCCAAAAGTGGGGGGGAAACAGAGGAAGCCTCAAATGTGATGTTTGTCACAGAAACATAAGCTTTGAGATGAGGACTTTCGAATTCCTTCCAGAAAAAGCTTAACAATTCTAGACAAGGAAATAGACTTATCTGCCTCCAGAACTGGCATGAAAACAATGTCAGTGTCTGAACTTTGCCCTTGGCATCATTATAATGAGGATAAATGGCTGAAGAGCTGGAATCACTTTTTTTTCTATGGAGGAAGCCAAGAAAATTTGTGATAGTACCAGCACTGAGCTGCCTGAGGAATATTGTTAATGTCCCACGACATGAAACATCTGGAACTTTCTTTGGGGACCAAAACCTTGTCTCTCTCCATGTGACATTCTGAATGTCAGTAGGAAGAGATCCATTACTAAAATGTTATTTTGGTAAGTCAGGGCCCACAGACGTAAATAGAGCTGACAGCACCCGTAGCATTTTGTTTGCAGGCCCATTAGCCTTGGCTTCTACCCTAGAAAGTTTAAGAGGCCTTCAAAAGTAAGTTATGAGGAAATCAGAACCGTGTTAATTGGGCAAGAAATCCTGGGGGAGGGCGGGATGGGGGTGGCCCTCGTTGCCCAGTGACAAACATTCTCAAGGTCTTTACTAGAAAAGTAAGTCTGACTCTAGGTGCCTCCACAATCTTGACACCTAAATGTTCTTCCTAAATTTTGCCTGCAAATACCCTCTGAAGGGTCCTATGTTTCCTAATCATCTCCCCACTTTAAAACCTGCTCATGTGTCCCCTGGAGCCTCCTAGAGGAGCCTTTTCTCGTGAATGAGAAGGGTTGTTTTTGTCTTCCTAAACTTCTCCTTCTCTCCATTCCCAGTAAACAAAGCTGTTTTGCAAGGGACTCAGAAAAAAATTCTCTTCCCCCTGGTTGAGTAACTATGAGATTTTGAGCTTTTGGTGGCTCTTCTTGGCTCTCTAAGTCCCACTAGTGGAAACAGGATTTCAGCTGTTGACCTGAGGCGTTGGAACTGCAAGCAGAATGCTAGTACCCGAGAATGCTAGAGCCCCCCCGAAGAGGCGACTTAAGCAAACACTCTGTGATGACAGTGCTAAACAGATACATTCGTGAGCTCTAGAAAGGGCGCTTTTCAGGATTCGTGGTTTTTTCTCCTGCTAGAAGTAAATTAAGACTGAATCTTTAATTTTCATAAAACATTTCAAAGAAAATTCTATACCTGCCCTCTCCAGTATATTTACATGGGCTGCAATGTTAGCAATGAGGCATTATCTGCCTATCTTGGATGTGGAACCCAGTGATAAGAAGCCAACATGAAGAAATGCAGGAAGGGCAGAATGAAGGCCTAAGGGACTGTAGTCCTGATATTTTTGTGGCTGTGATGCTTCTAATGCAACAGCAGAAAAAAAGCCAAGTAGTAGCCAAGTTAGCATGAGGGGATAAAAAAGAAGTGCCTTAGCAGCTAAAAGGGCTTCTTTGCAGGAGCATCAGACTTGCTGTAGTTTTGGTTCTCCTCATGTTGTCCTAGCAAGCAATCCATCACCCAGAAAGGCCACATGCACACAGTGAGTGGACCGAGTAGGAGGGAGCAGAAGTGCTTGTGATCTCTTAGTCCAAACCACTGACTTTAGTGGTGACTTAAAGTGGATATGCCAGCATCCATGCCAAGAAACACACTTCACTGGGGGTGTGCTGTTAAAATTTGCTAGCAAAAATCAATACATCTGAAAATATTTACTGAGTATCTGTTATGTGTATTACTTGGTGCAAGTCACTAGGGACAATAAGAGAACTGGATAGAGCCTTACCTTCAAAGAACCTGTAGTCTAATTGAGTAGAGAACCCCACACTGTATACACATACAGATATTATTAACAGTACAAAGCTGAATAGGATAATGAATGAATATCAGACAAGTGTCAGGGACACCAGGCGTTACATTGCTTTGGATGAGATAACTCGCGTTGCCTAGATAGGCAGAGGAAGGTTTTATGGGAGAGGTGGGACTGGGCTTTGCTTACAGAAGTCAGCCATATTTGGATGGAATAAAAATTGACCAAACTGAAGTCACTTGCTTTCTTCTCTTTAATTGAGTCTTCCAGAATATCAGTTCAGCGACTGCTGCTGTGCACCAGGAACTCTTACAGCTCCTGGTGTAGTCTCTTGATGCTTTTGACCTCAGGGAAACTCTCAACTTTCCCGTCTGATGCCTCTCTTCGTTCTTTTTCTCCTCTCAAGCTCCTTGCCGGTGCTGAGTCTCCGCAGCCTGCTTCTGGAAGCTCACCGTCTGAGGAAGATCGATCCAAGTCAGCACCCACCTCCCCTTGCGACCAGGGTGAGACCCTCAGATTTGCTTCCTTACCTCTGAGCTCTGTCATTGGAAGGGCCAAAGAGCTTGAAGTCTCTCTACTCAGGAATGACCTTGTTAGCTGCAACAACCAGCAGCCCTGGAAGATCTTCAGACCCCCTTTCCCTATTGTTTTAATAGTAGTTCTTTCCCTCTACAAGGCTTTCTTGAGGGCTGGGTACTAAGTGGCTGTGCCTGCCTTAGATTCCTTCCAGGCCGTGGTAAGAGAAAGAGCATGTGATGTTAGGGTTCTTTACTTTCTCTTGCCTCTTCCTCAGCTCCAGGTGCAGAGGAGGAGGAAGGAGGGGCACAGCTCCTTCTCTTACCACTCTGCCCCAGTGTCTGGCCCTAGACCTGTCAGTGCCACTCCCTTGAGTTGAGTCTGACACCACCCTGTCCTAACTCTAATCACCGTAACCAAAACCTGAGATCAGGTTGAGTTGGGGAATGGGTGGGGAAGGGTAGAAAGAGGAAGGTAGAGAAGAGGTGGGAAGCGAGCTGCCTCTAGCCCTGACTCCCGTCTACAGCTCATCTCAGGACGTCTCCTTCCGCCTGAATATGCTTAAGAATGTGCTTAAAGTAGTAAGTTGTGCAGGCATAGTGTGCATCATAATAACCCTGCAGGCATTTAAGAATGCTGAGGCTGAGGAGGGACTTATGCATTCAAACGCTTCCACTCTGATGGCTGGTACCAAATGTCACCGGGAAGGAATGTATGTATCTGCAGAACAGGAATAATCACCGTAGTGCAGCAATAGTGCCCTGATGTTCTGGACCCCCTTTCTATTTATTATCCTAATTGTATGCTCACACCAACTCACTGATGGTGCTCCGTCTCTGTTCCCAGGTTACAAGGTGGGAAGTGGAAGTTCAGAGAGTGGAAAAGCTTTGTCCCAAGGTCAGGAACTAAGTCAGTGGTAAGGGTGAGACTGCCCCCCTGGCTTAGGGACCCCACTCTCAGCATCCATGCCACCCAGCCCTCCTTGGAGGTCATCACTTGTGACACAGCCCTTCACACCCAGGAGTAACACAGCTTCAGGGGCTCATGTGTCCGTCCTGAGGCCACAGAACAATTGGTCTCAGTCCCTCTTCGTGCTGCTCCAGTTAACTTTCTGTGTCTTTATAATCTACTTCATTCCAAAAGAAGGAACCTGACAGTACTCTGGGGCCTCCAAACTGGTAGATATTATCCCGGACCAGTGTGGGCATTTTTATGTTTCCCTTTTTACTTCTGAGACCTCCCTTGAGAGCTTCAAAGAGACAGGGTCCTATAGTAAAGGAGACCCCAAGTAAGAAGGAAGCAACCATGGTTTCTAGGCCTGGCTCCTGCCCGGCATGCTGTCTGGCCTTGGCAAGACGTGGGGCCTCTCAGGGCCTCCACTTGTCCCCTGGTACTGCAGGTACCAGTATTTCCCAGCACTGATGTGAGCACTAATGGATGGAAAGTTCCTCTTAGCAAGACATGGCATTATAACAGGACAGAAATAAGACAGTTTCTTTTCCCTCCCCTGTAGGAACACACAGAAAGATATTTTCTCCTAGTTCTGGTGTCCCCAAACACCTATGTTCTGCCTTCCAAAATCCCTTTAATAATGGAGACTTTTAGCTCTATGGTGAGATTAAAAGTTGTGCTTAGTTTAGAGTAAGAGATAGAAAGTGTTAAACTTCAGGCGGGGGGCATGTCTGTAGACTCAACAGCTGTCCCCATCTCTACTCTCCCCGCTACCCCAACACATCTCAGAGGAATCAAACTCCAGATCTGAGAAAGATCTCTAGTCTCCTTGAGGCAGCTCTCACTGGCCTCAGTCCTTCTGAAAAGAAGCTGAAGTAGGTTTCTCTTGTCAGGTGGTCCCTGGTCACCCATGCCTGATTCTGATTCCCAAGAGCTAAAAGTCTGTGTCCCCCTTCCATTATCCCAGTAACTCACAAGCATCTTTTAAAATCGGATTATGCTCGGGATGCTCATTTCTGTACAGACAAGTGCATGTCTTGGTGAATGAACAGCTATCAATAAAGCTCCTTCAAATAGAAAAGGTCAAAGGATAATCCAGTGTTATCACCTTCAGGCAATTCAGGTCACATTCTCTGGAGCGGGCACAAGACCTCTCATGTTGTGAAATTGTACTGAGGATTTCTCACCACATCAGAGATAAATTTGCAACACGTCACTCTGGGAAACAATTCTAATGATAAGCGCATTGCTTGTTTTGTCAGATAACCTTGTGTGAGATGGGTATTTAGAATAAACCCAGCAGTAAGTCCAAGTAAAGACCTTTACAAGGGGAAGGCTTTCTACTCCTAACTGTTGAAATAATTATATCACCAATGATTATTGTGATGCTGGTTCTTGATTAGTTCTAATCTTCAGAGGGGAAGGGTACCTGTTGCCATTGTGACTGTGCAGAGTTCTAGAGAAGGCCTGGATTCTTGCACTACACCTAGCATAACGGAATAGGCTACTATCCAAAGGGGGCTGTCAGAGCGGTGGTCAGGCCCTTTGAAATCTGAAGGAGCTTGTGGAGTCTCTGCTCCTCAAGGGACCTCTTTGCATACCTAGTCCCCGCTGTATGTTAGGTGCCAATGAAAGTGTGTTGAACAGATGAAGGAGCTTATGAAGAGATGCCATGCAAGATCTGTTGCCATAGAGAGCCAGAAAGAGGGTTGGGAGCTCATGGGGGAAATTCTGACTATCAAGTCCCAATGGGAAAGGCTCATGAGATGCACATTCATGCAATATCTTGTTACCCTTGGCCCTAGAAATAAAAGAACTTGAAAACAACATCCGGAAGGCTTTGTCATTTGACAACCGAGGGGAGGAGCACCGGGCAGCATCATCCACCGATGGCCAACTGGCAAGCCCTGGAGAGAATGGTGAAGTCCGGCAGGGCCAGACCAAGCGCTTGGGCCTGGATGAGTTCAACTTCATCAAGGTGTTGGGCAAAGGCAGCTTTGGCAAGGTCTGTGGCCCACATGGGTAGAACTGATGAGTTTCTCTACCCCTCGGCATTGCCTCATGCCAATCAATCTCTGTGATCGGATATTGAATGAGGAACATTTCAGCCTGGTCTTGTTCCTAATTGAGTGAAGAAAATGGCCTGAGGCCAAGCAGATAGGAGCTCTGATTCTGCTCTTAATTGGCTATGAACTTTAGTGTCATCATTTCATCTCTTTAGGATGCAGTTTTTCTCATTCATTCAATGGGAACAGGAATCAAGTGAGATAGTGGATGAGAAAGCACTTTGAAAAGTATCAAATGCTTTGCATGTGCTCAGCATTCTATTATCAATAATAATAGTACAGTTCTTCCCTCCTTCGGACCTCCTTCTGAAATTGTTTCTAATTCATTAGGAAGACTTTGAAAATGAACTCTAGAATCTCTGCCCTCAGTGAACTCAGAGTTCAAAGTGAATCTTAGCATGTATTATTTTGGAAGTTAAATGTTATATAACTGATTTTTCTGGCACTTACTAAATGTTCTGTTTATATCCTCTTCATGTAGCAAGAGAATAAGAATAATCATCTCATGTCAGGTCAGGGTCCTCTGCCCTTGGGGCCATTCTCCATGTCCTGCTCCCCACTGAGACGAACATGGTGGTGTGGATGTGCCTCCAAGTGTGCAGAAAAGCATTAATGGTGACCAGCCACCACTCTGATGGCTGGGTGAGATGGAATAGTAATCCCCGTTCATTCTAGAAAGAAGATGGAGGTGCAGAGAGCCAAAAAAGCTGGTCGGCATCTCAGCTGAGACCCCTGATTGTCCCCTGGCTCTTCTCAAAACTGTGCCTGGAAGTTGATGAGAGTCACTTTTTTGGAACCTCTTGGAGCAGAGGCCCTGCTCTGGGAACCGGGCAGCTCCAGGATTACATGCCCTCACATGTCCTGGATTCTTGAAAGCAGCCACCTGTAGGTCAGTTGGCTGAGCTGCAGGCCCATTCCACTTCCCTGCAAAGGGAAGGGCTCTGAGAAGCCCCCGGGCACAGGGCCTGGTTCCCAGACATCTCACTGGCCCCTCTCTCCTCCTGAGCAGTATGGTAACTGGAGTTTGCTTCAGTGGCAAATGAAGCAATCACATTCGTTAGAGACTGGCTAAATAAGGAGCAGACTGCAGTCCCCTGGCTAGGCATAACTCTGGGATGTGAGCAGGACTTGGTTTAATTTTGAACAAGATTCAAAGAAAACATCAGACTCAGAGTTTTCAGGTTTCTATATAGTATAGGCAGGATGGGAACTTGATGACTCTGGAGCATTTAGGTTTTTTCCTAGGAAAAATGACAGCCAAAGTTTGAGCCAGTTTTAAAGAGTCTGTATTATGTAGGCGGTGAAAAGTCTCAGGTTAACATCACGAATGCTCCTTAGTTTTTACAGTTTACATTGGAATACTATACTTAGCAGTTAGTTATTTCAAAAGAAAAGGCTTGTAACATTATAAGAAAATGGGTACAAAAATATCAAATGATAGGAAAACTTTAGGAAAATAGAATTGTTAATTGGCTCTCTAGAGAAGGAATCACTTTTCCTGCTTTAAAACTATAGAAGAAACCATAAAAGCAAACAAGGGTAGATTCAACTATGTAAAGACAAATTATTCTGCTCAATAAAGTAACAGAAAATTGTAAAACAGGCTTAGAAAAACCTTTGCAAAAAGTAAAGCATTAGTATCCTTGTATATCATATACAAATTTGTAAGAAAATAAGACAGCAGATAACTAGATAAAGGGCATATAAATAATTCACGTAAAAAGAAATATAGTTAGAAAACCAATATTTAAAAAGTTTTGTTGAAAGTTAAAACAGCATCAAGGTAACATTTCACACCATTAAATGAGCAAAAAACTTTTTAAGTGAAAGCACGTGATGTTGGTAAATTGCCATGAAACTAAAACATTTCTGCAATGCTAGTGGCACATTACAGTGTACATCATTTCTGAAAATCAGTTAGGAGATGTGCAAAATGTTTAACCCTTTAATCTACTTCTAAGAATTTCTATCTTAAGGATGTAATCCAAAAGAAATAAAAAAAAATTTATATACAAAAATACTCAATGCAATTTATTTATATAATATTTAATCATTATATATAACTTAAGTATCTAATATGAGGAAAATGCTTAAATAAATTGCAGTATATTTACTTTGAATTGAGTATCAGCAACCATGGTAATGATAGAAACCATATAGAAAAAGGCTTACAAAATAATGGTTCTGTTAAAAAAAAAAAAACTATACTGTATTAGCTGTTCTATAATTGCAAGTGTGACAAGTGTATATGAACATATGAATAATAATTTAACAGATGGGTATTGAACTTTTCTTTGCCTGGGCACTGTGCCAGAGATTAAAATAAGTAAATTGTAGTAGCTGTATTAGGAAGGATAGTTTTTCTAAGCATTTTGCAATGCTGTTATAATATTTGAAATGAAAGAAAAGGAATCACTTTTTGAAGTATGTAGTATTAACTTGTGTTTCTTCTTTGATTCCATACATGCAGAGATTGATGAAGACGATTTTGATTGATTGCAGGTCATGCTGGCGGAACTCAAGGGCAAAGATGAAGTATATGCTGTGAAGGTCTTAAAGAAGGACGTCATCCTTCAGGATGATGATGTGGACTGCACAATGACAGAGAAGAGGATTTTGGCTCTGGCACGGAAACATCCATACCTAACCCAACTCTATTGCTGCTTCCAGACCAAGGTATGTTTAGGAAAGAGCTGGCTGAACACTATCTTGGGGTAGCCCATAGAACATTACGGTATCTTGACCGTCAGATCAAAAACCAATTTTAGGCCCCCTCCATTCTTCTCTCAAAGACCTCGTAAAGTGGAATGTATTTTACCCTTGAGAAGATCAGGGTGTATTTGAACAGCATCTTTTTTAACGTCATGGAATTTTCCATTCAATGTCGTGCTTGTGAAGGGCTGAGAGAGCAGTAGAACTCTTTACAAATACAGCTGGACAAAGCCAAATGACTAACCTCAGTGTTTGCTCATTGGGAAAACCAACAGACCTGGTTAATCCTAACCTATTCCTAACTTTCTATCACTTGTCAAATCACTTAAATTCCATGATGCTTTCAGGTCAAATGAAAGAGAGGAAAGACCACCCTAATTGCTTCTACTTTGTGTTATATCATATGAGATGAAGGATGTAAACAAATGCTTTAAATTCTGTAGTGAAATACAAACATAAGGTAGCATTTTGACTTGCCATGTAGGTGCCTGTGAACCAGAAGGTGGCAGTAAAGAAACAAAGATAATCTGTAACTATACTGTGGAGTCTGACCTATGAGAGTCATAATTGATTTGTTACTTACTCTTAGTAAAGAGAAGAAATGACAACATTTTTCATGTAGCTCTTATTTTATTATCCTTTTTGGGGAGGAAAATTAAAGTCTTTTAGCATGCATTATGGATTTTGTAGCATTTGGCTTCTTAGAAGGCAAAGGTGACCTCACCTGGAACTCCTGCCTGTGCCCACCTGGAGCCAGACAGTGAAGGGGCCTCATGGACAGGCAGTTCCTTAAACCTGGGCCTACTCTTGCCTTCATGTTGTTGTGATGCCAGTCTTTCCATTTAGGATTCAACAATTACTCATTTGGCAAATTTGTATCTTCTTATACTTTATTGAATCCTTCCCATGTGCCCCGTGCCGAACCAGGTACTGGAGTTACAGTGGTGAACAAGACCCAGTCCCTGATCTCAGGGAGTTTACAGTCTCTTTGGTACACTGTTTCCCAAAGGGTATTTCTCAGAACCCTAATCACTTGAGAAGCTGTAAAAATAAAGGACTCTGTGGCCTGTAGTTAGGGACACTGCACTCTTGACTGCTCTTGGATAGTCTCAACACACGTTTGTTTGTTTATTGAAGTCCCTGAAGAGACCTGCAATGGAGGGGAAAAAAAGAAAGATCCCCTTTGTTTACTGTTTCCCAACTTATTTTATCCTTAGTCACCACATCCCCCACCCCCACCTCAGCCACGCACACCACCTATTCCACACTGAGAAACACTGATCTGTAGGAATTTTTCCTACCTCTCTGTTCTCTTAAAAGAATAAGAAATCTTCTGAGAAATCTCAAAATCATTCTGCTTATCCTTCAAGGACCTTTATATTTCTTTGACTGTGCAACTTTCCTCGCAGACCCACATTTAAGAATCTATCCCTTTCTGAACAAGTACAGGATTTACTAGCTCTCCTGGTGTTTGAGGCGTGTTGTGTAATGCCCAGTGTGGATGGGTTAGTGCATGTATGCGTACATACGCAGAGTCCAAAGCGACGAAAAGGGCTCAGTGATGGGGTCAACTCTTTTCTTTTCCCCACGAAAGCATAATTCTAGATTACTGAGAAATATGTCATATCCTGCATATCTTTATCTTTCATGGTACTTATCACAGGGCCTCACACCTGGTGGGTGTCACAATTGTGACATAACACAATTAAGTGTGAGACGAGGTAAAGGATGTAAACAAATGTTTGAAATTTCATAGTGAAATACAAACATCAAGTGACATACAAACATAACATAGAGGCTTGGAAGATGTTTCTTTAAACCACCTCTTTTACTCTTCTTTTTGTACCAGTGTGGAAATTGGTTTTCAAAGAAGAAAAAGGTTTTGCCCATAGACTGCATATTGATGGAGTCGCACCTGGCCTCTCATCTGGTCTCTGGGGCTCCCAATCCAGTGGGGTCTTGCTCCACTATCACGTTGCTACTTTCTTGTGCCTAACCCAGCACAGTGTCTCCTCTGGGGGGATCCCTCGGATTACCCCTACCACCAGCAGGTAGCCATCTCTCCTGCTGTCTGAGGTGGTTTTCCTGGGCATACTGGCATTATTTCTTTGGGCACATTGCCAACATGCTAGGAGGGGTCCAGTCTAGCTGTGAGGATTCTGTGGAGCCCTTACATGGCGGATCTTGGAAAGCCACAGTTGAAGGTCAGCTTGGCGAAGGAGTGACAGAGTGGGAGT
Source organism: Galeopterus variegatus (assembly GCF_000696425.1). NCBI lineage: Eukaryota > Metazoa > Chordata > Mammalia > Dermoptera > Cynocephalidae > Galeopterus > Galeopterus variegatus. The sequence goes on from NW_007727184.1 coordinate 292,328, forward strand.
GGACATCTTCAGTGTCAGCAGAATTCTTCTCCGTGCACAGTAGAATAGCAAGGCTGAGGTATCTTTGTTGTGTGGCAGTTTTTGGAGCACAAAATGGCATTGAATGACTCCATGGATTTCCTTTATGGAAGAATAACAATCAAGCTGACATGTATATTTGGGTCTGTGCAGCTAAAGGATGAGGATAGGGAAAGTAGGGACTTCTCTGCAGTGCAGAGATTCGCTAACTGTTCTCAGGCTAGTGTCCCTAGCCACAGTTGCAGGAGCAACTTCATGCTACCTTTCCCATGCCACCACTACTCAGCAGAACACCTTGCTTTACACGACACATGTGTGTTCTCATTTTTCTAAAGTGCATCATATTTTAACCTCAGTAAAGGTCTTTCACTTAATAATGAAAGAAATCTTATGAAAAATCATTTTATAAACCCCCAACTGAACTTTTTAAAGATGTGACTCTTCCTATGACAATCAAGAGTCATGGTTTTAAAGAGTGGCTGTTATCACCTGACTCTGAGGTAGGTGCTGGGTGTGGGGTTATCAGCAAAGAGAAAGAAGATTCTCAAGTAGAGGGCTTTCCTGAGTAAGAGATTGAGAGGTTATCCTAACTTCCATGGGCAAAAACAGCACTGAATAGTTATGTTCTGGATCAGGGTATTTAAACTCTGAAGGGCAGGGTCTCTCTAGCATCTAGTGGAAAAAAGGGGATTGAGCCAGGCTTTGAAGGGGAAGGGGTTGGAGATGATTTGGGTGGGAATGGGATCTGGGTTTGAGAGTCATAGTTCAGTCTTGCATTAGTGTTACTTTTCCTGAAAAGAAAGGACTTTTCCTCTGAGCCACCACGAACCTGGTTTCGACTAAGACTGTAATTCATGATTCAGGGACACAAAGATCTGATTACAATCCTATTAAGATTTCTTTCATTCTTGTTTAATTATAACATGTAGAGCAACAATAATGCTAAGTCGGTTTTAATTACTTTTAGGTACGCCTTTATTTTTCAGTGTGTAGGAAGTAATAGTCGTTTTGGAAACATTCCTTTGAGAATTTCGTGATAGATTACACATGGCTCCAGTCTGTGCATGACATATAAATTACCTGGCAGGACTTAGAGGTGTGTAAAGTGAAAGTACTGTATCCAATAAGGCGACCAAGGGTGATGATTGTGGAAACCCATTGGCATTGGTCATTATGGTATAGTCAAATCTGGTCACTGCAGCCCACTGAATGACCAAGTTACAGTTAAAGAGCAATATGGGCTTTTCTGTACTAAGCCTACCTGCCCTTGGCTCATGTGCTCTGGTTATTCTCCATGGGATCTAAAAGGACAAAAAGCAAGTGAAATGGCTACAGCTTTCCAGTGCGAGTGAGAAAGGGCAGACAGGCCAATAAACTAAGCCAATAACTTTAATCAAATTCAAACCACTGTGTTTGACTTGAGTTCCCATTCTGCTGTGTGCTCTTTGGGATGCTAAAGTAATCTGAACCAACTAGGGAAATGTACAAAAATATATTTGATTAACTGCCAAAACATATGGTACAGAAAAGAAGGTAAGGGGATTCTGGTTCCAGCCAAGATGGAGCAGCCTCATTCCTCCAGGTATTCCCTCTTACAGTTAAAAAACCCTGACCATAATTCTTATTTTATTAAAGGTATTATGCACATCAAAACTGGTATAGCTATAAAGAATTATATCTGTTGATATGGATGAGAAACTAAGATTTTCATATTTAAAATTGTCAGATGACTTAAGTGGATGACATTAAATTATTGTCGGCAGTGTTTAATATTTTCTCATATATATGAGAAAAAAACATATTTTCTCATGCACACACAATTGTTACTTGCTTTAAAAAAGTTATGGCCTGTAATTATTTCAATGAATGTCCAAGTATTTATTGAGCATCTACTATGTGATAGATACTGTGCTAAATTTTAGGGTTACAAAGTTAAAAACATACCAACTCTGAACTCACAATGATTGTCTGGTGGGGAGATAGACATGCAAGGAGTGATATTCTACAGCATGGCAGCTCTTCTGATGGAACTACATAGATGATACATTTAAAGTTCTGCAGAAGGCAGGAAGCCTTCCTGGCAGAGGTGGAACCTAACCTGGACCTTGAAGCTTGGGTAGCATTTAGAAGAGGGTAAGGGCAAAGAGATGACTGATGACACCTAGAAATTATCCCCAAATCTCATTTTCATTATTTTTCCAATGCTAGAACTCCCAACTTATTCTGTGTCCTGCTTCTTCCAAGGAAATGATAATGGCAGAACCACAGCAAGGAAGAAGAGAAAGAAAGGGAGGGGATTTGGAAAATAAGGAGAGAAAGTCCTGTATCTGCAAGATCAGATGCTGGTTGGGACAGGTAATGCTGTGAGTCCTCTCCACTGAGCTGAGGAAACTGCTAGGCTCTTTATTTTTCAGTGTGTAGGAAGGAATAGTCCTTTTGGAAACATTCCTTTGAGAATTTCCTGATAGATTACACATGGCTTCAGTCGTGCACAACATATAAATGGGCTTGGTCAAGGTCAGGGTTGAAGAGGGTAAGTGACTTCAGGAATTGCCTCTTCCAGGTTCCCATCATCCATTGTCTGCTAGGGATAGGAGAGCCGCTGAGAGGTAGGTTTATCTCTGCTTTTCTTTTTGTTTTTATAGTTACAGTAAATAAAAGTACCAGGGATTTTTAGGTTCTACATATTTGTATTTATGATCCCGTCATGAAACCATCCCTTCCAAAAGGATCCCCCCAAACCTGTCTTGAATAATTTCACCCATGATTTTTCCTCTTTAAAAATTTTAATCTCTACACAATCCTTCCCATCCCCCACTCTTTGGCATTTCCTGCCAGGCCTGGGAAGCCAAATCTTGGAGGGTTTTGCTGTGAAGGAAACATAGGGTGAACTCCTAGAGAATCTCCCTTGGCCAGCCTCTCCCACTGCCCTGGGGAAAAAAAAAGCAGCATGGAAAAATCCTTAAAAAGCAACTGGAGACATTTCTCAAATGCATTTTAATAATCTGTGTGAGCATGGGGAGAACTGCTAAGAAGGAGTATTGACAATATAGAAGAAAAGTTGCATAGCTTTATGGAACTTTGATGTTTATTTTGACTGTTAACTTTGAAGAACAGCAAACATCAAGCAAAAAAAAAAAGTAAAAAATTAGGTCATTGGTAGATTTTTTTTTTTTTTTTTTATGAGATGACTGTCAGATTAAATCTAAAAGAGCTAAGAAAGCAATGAATGAAGTACGGGCCTCTTTCCTACTAGACCACACTGCCTGTCTGAGGCAGCATGACTTCGAAGGAGGTGGAGGGTTTTTGACCAGATTTGGTAAGTGCTTCAAGAGAGTAGGTTGAGATGTTCAACATGGCAAATTGGTTTGTGGGTCAGGCAGCCACCTGCAAATCAATATGCTTGCCGAAAAAAGATTTCAAATAGAGATAGCCTTAGTAATTTTTAACAGATTTCAATGAAATGAGGTCCGTGGTAGAGATTGCAGGCTTAATGTTGGCAGAATCAGTTATCAAAGTGAATCAGACTCTGGCAAAGGAGTATTGGCAATATAGGAGAAAAGTTGTAGAGTTTCCAACAAACTCCATCTCCTTACCTCTGAAGACCAGCCTTGCCTGAAAGTGGACTGGACAGCAGTACCATTTCTTCTAATCAGCCAACTAACACCTCTTTAGGGAGGGCCTGTGGCATGCAAATCCCTGCAGGGCATAACCAAACTTTTATAGTAGGGCCTTTGGTCAAACTACTTGGAGGGATGAGCTCTGCTCTCTGGAGGAGGAATGGGGGCCAGTGAGTACATGTGGTGGGGTATGTCTATGTGTAGACAGGCCAGGAGTGCTGCAGCCAGTCAGAGAAAGGAGATCACAGGTTTTCACAACCAAGCAAGTCTTCACATAGCGGGAGGACTTCACCCAGGTCTTGTTCCCTGTGACTGTGCACTGGGAGCAGAGAGGGATGTGTGCTGGTTCTTAATCTAGATGCTGCGACCTCATGTAACTTCTTTGCATATAAGGAAACCTTGCATTTGGATAGGACAGTTGCTTTTAAAATAGCCTTCACTTATTTCTGTCATCTCCAGTCTTCTGAACAATGTCTCTGTGAGGTAATGATGGCCACTCACTCCCTTTCCTTTTTTTCCAATTTTTTTTCTTTACCATCTTAACTGTTTTTGAGTGTACAATTCAGTGGTATTAAATACATTCATAATGTTGTGCAACCAACACGACCATCCGTCTCCAGAACTCTTTTTATCTTGTAAACTGAAATTCTGTACCCACGAAATCATAGCTCCCCATCCCTGCTGTTTTTGAGTGTACAATTCAGTGGTATTAAATACATTCATAATGTTGTGCAACCAACACGACCATCCGTCTCTAGAACTCTTTTTATCTTGTAAACTGAAATTCTGTACCCACGAAATCATAGCTCCCCATCCCTACCCCCAGCCCCTGGCAATCACCATTCTACTGTCTGTGTCTATGATTTTACTATTCTAAGTACCTCATTTAAGTGGAATCATATGGTAATTGTGTTTTTATAACTAGTTAATTTCACTTAGTATAATGTCCTCAAGGTTCGTCCTCATCCATGTTGTAGCATGTGTCAGAACTTCCTTCACTTTTAAGGTATCTGCCATTGAAGATACATACCACATTTTGCTTATCCACTTACCTGTTAATGGACACTTTGGCTTCCACATTTTAGCTATTATGAATGATGCTGCTAAGAACATAGCTGTATAAATATCTCTTCAAGATCCTGCTTTCCATTCTTTTGGCTATATACCCAGAAGTGGGATTCCTGGATCATATGGTAGTTATATTTTTAATTTTTGAGAACACTCCGTACTGTTTTCTATAGTGGGTGTACCATTTTACATTCCAACTGACAGTACAAAGGGGTTCCAATTTCTCCATCACCTTGCCAACACATGTTATTTTCTGGGTTTTTGAGAGTAGCCATCCTGATGGGTGTTAGGTAGCATCTTTGCATTTCCCTAATGATTAGAGGTCACTTCTTTTAACACATGAGAAAAATGAGGTCCAGAGCAGTCTTATAACCTGTTTGTAACAGAACCTGGATTAGAATCAAGGTTTCCCAGAAGATTTTGTTCACACTGTTTTTCTGCCTCCAGCTCCTCCCTTCATGTAAATCCTCCACTTGAAATATCATCACCTCTGAATCCCCTCTCCCCAGTCCCCAATTATTGTCAGATGCATAAGAAAGGTCTGAGCTCTATTTTACTTGGACTCAGTGAGATGGAAATCTCAACAAAAATTAATGCCTCTTAAGTTGGCGAGAGTGGCAGGTTTTGTCAGCCTATTTCTGGAAATATTTCTGTTTTCTGAAAGAGGGAGGGAGGAGAAAGGGGCAGGGGCACAGGAATTATATCCAAAACTGGCTGGAGCAAGATGAGGCCCTCACACTTGTTCATTTAGCCATTGTTTATTGAATAGCTACTATGTGCCATGCCGTGAGGCATTGTGCAGTGCCACACTGCTTGCTGAGGGAGATAGTGATGGACAAGGTGGGTGTGTGTCCTGGCCTCATGAACTTGAAGCCTCATAGGAGCATGTTTATTGCACCACAATGTGAAAAGTTCTGGCCTCTCTCTAGTGCCCTGAACTCAGTACCTATTCTTCGGAAACAGTTGGCCTAGTCTTTTCCAAAAAATATATAATTTTTTATCATAAAGAATATTTGGTAAGTGTAGAAAATTTGGAAAATTCAGAAAAGACAAAAAGGAAAATAAGATTAAAGACCTAGGTATAAGACCCAAAACTGTAAAATTAGTAAGGGAAAATATAGGTGAAGCACTTCAGCAGTTAGGTCTGGGCACAGACTTTATGAACATGAACCCGAAAGCACAAGCAGCAAAAGAAAAAATAAACAAATGGGACTATATCAAACTAAAAGGTTTCTGCACAGCAAAGGAAGCAGTCAACAGAGTGAAAAGACAACCTACAGAGTGGGAGAATATTTTTGCTAACTACGCGTCTGACAAGGGACTAATATCCAGAATATACATAGAACTCAAGCAATTATATAGTGAAAAAATAAATGATCCCATTAAAAAATGGGCAAAGGAGCTGAATAGACATTTTTCAAAGGAAGACATACAAATGGCCAACAGATTCATGATAAAATGCTCGACATCACTAGTCATCAGGGAAATGCAAATTAAAACCACATTGAGATACCACCTCACTCCAGTTAGACTGGCTATAATCAAAAAGACAGTGAATAACAAATGCTGGCGAGGGTGTGGAGAGAAGGGAACACTACTGCACTGTTGGTCGGAATGTAAATTAGTACAACCACTTTGGAAAACAATTTGGAGGTTTCTCAAACAACTACAGATAGATCTTCCATATGATCCAGCAATCCCTCTACTGGGTATATTCTCAAAGGAATGGAAATCATTATGTTGAAAAGATACCTGCACTCCCATGTTTATTGCAGCTCTGTTTACAATAGCCAAGACATGGAACCAACCTAAATGTCCATCGATGGATGATTGGATAAGGAAACTGTGGTATATATACACCATGGAATACTACTCTGCCATAAAAAAGAATGAAATACTGCCATTTGCAACAACATGGTTGAACCTGGAGAAACTTATGTTGAGTGAAACAAGCAAAGCACAGAGGGATAAATACTGCATGTGCTCACTCATATGTGGGAGCTAAGACAGAAAGAAGGCAGGAAAGAAAGACCACAGTAGTGCCGTGATCCAACAGAGGGAGGGAACATTCCGAGGGCTACAAATAGGAGTGGAGGGGAGGTGAGAGGGGGAGGGAGGTTGGGGGATGATTGGGAGGGGACAAAGGGTACAAAAGTAATTTCTGATAATGCCCCCAGTATGAATCTGGTCCTCACATCATGGGCAGGCGGGAGGACAATCAGCTTTGTATCTCAGGAATATTTGAAATGAAAGAAAGAAAGAGAGAGAGAGAGAAAGCTTTGAATGACCACCACTAACATATTGATGTGTACATTTCTAGTTTTTTCAAAATACATGTTTGTTCATACATAGATATTGATAAAATTGGTATCATACTCTATGGTAAACTGTTTCACCTAGCAATATAGTACAACTGTTTCCCTTGCCACTAAATGTTTTTCAACCAAATTACTTCTAGTGTTCTATACTGCAGGAGGACCTCTCGTAGAGAAATCCCATGTTTGGGGGCTGCAGGTGGCTGGTAAGTGCTTAGCTTGCTGTGGAGCTGACATTAGCCCTGCCCAGTGTTGCCCGGGGCTGGCATTTGTCTCTCTGCAGCAGAACTACTTCTTTCTATTTATATTTCTCTTTCTCTGCAACATAAATGAGTACAACTTGTAAATAATTTATGTGACATTGACATACTGTAGACCAAGATTTAAATTCCTTTAACATTAAATACATATGTATATATGTTTATCTAGGGGGTGTTTTTGTCACCACTAAGGAGTGTATTTACCCATTCTTCTAAACTATTTACTTATTCTTCTAAAGCTGTTGGTTTCAAATTATGAGTTGTGGCAGTTCCTCAGCTGCTGTGGTGTGCATGCATGTGTGCGTGAGTAGGTGTGGACACACCCTGCATGTGCTGTGGTGGGAGGAGCTGCACGCTCCTCCTCCTGATCCTTCTGGCAAAGCAGACCCACTTGCAACTGCTTCGTACGTTAGTATTCTTTTTTTTTTTTTTTCTGACGAGTGAGGGGATTGCTGCACCATGCTCAGCCAGTGAGCGCACCAGCCATCCCTATATAGGATCCGAACCCGCGGCCTCAGCGCCACCAGCCCCGCACTCTCCTGAGTTAGCCACGGGGCCCGCATCTCCTGAGTGAGCCATGGGCCGACCCCACATGTTAGTATTCTAAATAAGATAACATTTGAAGGAAATTTCACTCTGAGAAAAGAGAAAGTTTAAAGCCACCATAACTTCCACTGAGAGTTTTGATCGTTTTTTACCTACCCATATATAATTTGATGTATATAGGCAGGTGTCATTTCTTGAAGGTTTCCATTACAAATGTCCTTCCATTATTAAAATGGGCACATTTCGATATGGAATTTTGGAAGCAGATTCAAGACTGACATTTCTCATGTTCTGTGTGAGTGCTGTCTTTAATTTGGTTGGATCATTACCAGCCCTGCACTCTCCTGAGTTAGCCACGGGGCCCGCATCTCCTGAGTGAGCCATGGGCCGACCCCACATGTTAGTATTCTAAATAAGATAACATTTGAAGGAAATTTCACTCTGAGAAAAGAGAAAGTTTAAAGCCACCATAACTTCCACTGAGAGTTTTGATCGTTTTTTACCTACCCATATATAATTTGATGTATATAGGCAGGTGTCATTTCTTGAAGGTTTCCATTACAAATGTCCTTCCATTATTAAAATGGGCACATTTCGATATGGAATTTTGGAAGCAGATTCAAGACTGACATTTCTCATGTTCTGTGTGAGTGCTGTCTTTAATTTGGTTGGATCATTAATGGGGTGCCTGCTGAGATGTAAAGGCATGTGTTTAAACCTTTCGGTTCACTGCTGACAGGTGTAGAGGCCTGTGATAGAGAGAAAACGACCGGAATAGGACACTGCTCTGTTGATCATGAGAATCTGCTCTGTGCCAGAACCCTTTTAGGTGCCATTGGGAGATTACGGGGACTGAGACTCTTATGTTCAAGGAGAGATGACATGATATACACCAAACAGTAACTTAGAATAAAGGCAGTATGTGATAAAGAGGAAGGAGAGACATATTTATTGAGCATCTCTTATGTGGCAAGCCTTGTGCAAGATGGTTAAGAGCTCATTTCATAAATCTTGCACAAGTCCCATGGGGTGTAGGTATTATTGCCAGTTCTTTGGGGAGATGAGGAAACTGAGACTTGGGGAGGCTTAGCCACTGGGTCAGGATCACACAGAGGTAACTGGTAAACCAACCGTCTCCACCCTTGCCTTCTAGGCAGAGAAGGGCCACTGCGGGATAGGGAGCACAAGGAATGTGCTCTGTGGGGTTGTTGCTGGTGAGGGGGCAGAGCAGAACACAGTAGGTTTCAGGGAGGGAGGGATTTGCAGGAATGGACCTCTAGAGTGGGGGGTGCAGTGACATGTCACGCTGGAATAGCAGGCTCACACTGGGAAGGGGTAAGAAAAACAACCTCATGAGGAGACCCTGGTAAGTTGTGGAGTTCTTACAGTGCCAGACAAGGAGATTGGACTTGTTTTGAAAGTATAGAAGGATTCCTTGAAGATACCATAGGAAACGAAAGCACGACCTGGCAGCTCTGTGTAGCATGGATTAAAGGGAAAAATGAAAAGCAGATACCAGTGAGGAGGCTATTTCAATAACCCAGGAGTCCAGAGGCAGTGGGGAGACCATTCAGTGTCCCCTCTGCATCTGCAAAGGCTGGCCTGCTTGTGAAGAAAGCATAGTCCTCCATTTAACACTCTAGAAACTACTGATTGTGTAGTCCTGGGCTGATTAAAAGTGAGAACTTAGATTGCTGCCAATTGCAATACATGATCTACACACTTCTAAGGTGTCATTTGCCCACAGTTTAATGGGCATGTAATGATCCAATTTAAATAAAAAGTTTCTTCTTGAAATCTAAAACCAGAAGTCCAAGTTATCTAAGCTGTCCTCCAAACAAAGCCGGTTTCCTTATGGTTGATGTCAGACCTCCCATCCCTCCCCAGAGCCCATCATCTATTGCATTTCGAGATTTACCTTTCTTTAGAGTGTCTATTTTCAGGTTCATGTTGAATTTTGATAGTGGTCTGATGTAGTTTTCCACAGGGAAAGTCACATGAGGCATTTTGTAGAGAAACTTCTACCTGGTCTATTGAGATTACTCAGCTGAGGCCATGGACTTTCCTCATATAACCTGAACTTTTTGTTCCAGTGGTCTTGGATACTTCAGATAACCCTGATAACATGCCCTTAATACTCTGACTTTGAAGATCTTGCCAGGTGGTGGGCACGGCCCGTTTGGCTATTTGTTTCAATGTGTGCCCTATTGATTTGTAGCGAACACAGGAGACAGTAAAGAGGGCACCATGAGTCAAGGAACTCTGGCTTCTGCCACTCGTGCTTGCCCTGAGACAGTTTTCTGGCCACTGATTTTCTCATTCTAATACAATATGGAGGAGGACACAGAGAGGGGACTTCAAACTATGTGATCAGTAAGATCCCTCCAGAATCTGATTCTAAAGATCTGTGAAAATGCGATTCACTGGGAGCTGTATATGGAACCACTACAGACTTAGCCATTGCTGGTGTGTGAGGAGACAAAGGCAGTAAAATCAGGAACGATGCTTCCGTTTAGCGTTCTTTTTTCAAAGTTCAACTCAATAAGTGCTCCTACCTTGATTAAAGCCTTTATGTTCACAAGGCCAGCATTCTACATCAGAGTACCAAACTCAAACACACTTTCAATGACTAATGGCCCCATCAGATGATCTACCAGGAAGCATTATATTTGTCTCACTGAAGTGTGGCATAGTTTCTAGCACACAGCAGCCATGATAAGTTTTAGCTTCTGTCTAGTTAGCAGTTTTAATTATCCTTTACATAGATAGACTCCAAGCTGGGCTGAGAGCTTTGACATGTTTCTCTTTACCTACAATGATGACCTGTCGTGACCAGTTGGCCAACTGCTCGTGAAACAGAATTGAGAAATCATTGTTGGTAGACTTGCCTCCTGGGCATACTAGCTTCATGAAGGGAAAATATGCATTATCTATCCCCTAACCAGAGTCCGTGTTGTCCTTAACTGCAGCTATAGCCCAACCCCTTCACCTGTCTGGTCATCTCACAAGTGCTTTGGTCAGGAGCGCATCAAGCAAGAAATGACTGAGAGCCAGCCCTTTTCCCAGAAGAGGATATGCCCAGCTAGAAGATGAATGCTTTATTAAATCATTTTGTTTCTTAATTATAAAATCTATTTATAAATTTAGAACTGTAATGGGTTAACATGAGGGCCACATCTTTGGTTGTGTGTCCCAAGGAGCTTGGTAGCTTGTCCTTGTGACTGCTTGATCCATAGCTTGAACTGGGGCTAGCACAAGTGGGTCACCAGAACAGTGGCTCTCCTGGCTTCTCTGAATGCTTTTGTTCATCTGTAAGATTCCAGTGAGTTCCTACTGGACCTTTTGTCTCCTTCCTGTCACTGAGAGGGGTCACATATTGGGGTTGGCTCCTCATGATGGGGAGAGGAGGTTACTGGTCCTAGTGAACATCTTGGACAAAAATGCTCCCCTGGTGGTTTGTCTTTGGAGGCTGCTGGTGTAGCCTGAAAGCAGAGAAAGGTCATCTAGACGGGCTAGTCATTGCCTTCTCTTTCAGGGCCATCCTTGGCTCAATAATAACAATAATAGCGAAAACTTAGGTAGTACTGATTATATGCTAGGTTCAATTTCAAGCATTTTACATGTATTAACTCATTCAATCTCTTTACATCAATCCTGTGTGGTAGGACTGTCATCCCAAAGAGAAGTCACACAGGTGGAAGTGGCAGAGCCTGGATTCAAGCCCTATTTGTTGGCTTCCAGAAACTTCATTTTCTCTGGTTCCCAGGGGAGGTTAGTCTCTTAAGGATTGGTGAACACAAACCAAACTCCCAAGAGACCAAGGTGTAAATAAAATGGCAATTGGTTGATTTACAGTGGGGTGACCAGACTACTTCTGTGTGTTGCCCAGGGTTCCCTGGAGTAACTCTGTCAGGATGGTATTCTAGACAATTTGTGTTGTCCTGTTGCAAGAACATTTTTTTTGCAGAGACAATAGGAAGTTGAAGCACCCACTTTGACCCCATTGGAGCACTTTGTTTATACCATGACATTCCAGGGAGAATGCCAGGAAGGATCACAAGCAAAAAGAATTCTGTCAGCCAGCCCCTTGGTACAGCAAGAGGTACAAATTAACTCCTGTGTCGAGTTGATATGATATTCAATTGGGATTCATCAGCAGAATGTAATCCATTTATTGGGAACACTTGAGTGCAGGTTACTAGGGGAACTAAGCTCATTACCTGCATCTGGCTCTTAGAGCTGAGCCTGCTGGCTCTAGGCTGGATTTGGGCCTGACAGGTTTACAGCCTTCCCTAGTCCTCCAAAAGGAGCATGGAAGGTACAGCACAGTAAAGTCCAAGGATGACAGTGGTTGGGGAAAATCATCTTTGTTCTCAATGTTTCTGCTGCCATTTATGATCCAACCCATGCTCGTTTGTGATTTTTTTTCTCTCTCTCCTTTTTTCAGGTAATAGCTTAAATCCAATCTCCTTTATCAAGCCCTAATTTAGGAAGACTTTCTAGATTTACCAGTGTTAACATTAAAAACTCACCAACATAACCAAATGCCATTAATGTTGAAATAGTCTAATTTGCCCAGAGTTTTATTTCTTTGGGGGAGTTTATTAGACATCTGGGAAGTATTTTTTGATATATGAGTACATAAATCAGTGATAAACTTCACAAAGAAGTATAGGTAGGCTTCACTGTAAGAAATCTTGAAAACAAAATCCGATCTTATAAAAACAATTTTAGGTGTGACTGTTCACCTTATAAAAGCCAACTCTTATTATAAAATGTTTACAAAAGATTTACTAGAAAACTCCTTGGGTTGGCAAGATTCATTTGGATTGCCAGACAGACAGGTGGCTGAGGTACGATTTTAGGTGTGACTGTTCACCTTATAAAAGCCAACTCTTATTATAAAATGTTTACAAAAGATTTACAAGAAAACTCCTTGGGTTGGCAAGATTCATTTGGATTGCCAGACAGACAGGTGGCTGAGGTACAGAGTTGTTAGGAGAGTAGCTGAAACCTGCTTTAAAAACAACAGCAACAGAGGAGCAGAACCAGGGAGGGTAAGCCGTCCGCAGCACATACCATCAGCCCGGGAGGCAGTGTTCTGCTTTAGGATACATTAGACAACCAGTATTTTTTAAATAGCTATTATGTCTTCAGCTTAGTATCAGGTATTCCAGGGGAAGAAAAAGACACAACAATCCTTGCCCAAAGAACTTCTGGTCTACCCAGGGAGATGAAGCATGTTAACATAGGGGAACCAGAGAATGAGGTGGAATTCTGTGTGAAAGCGAGTGTGCAGAAGTTATCTTAGAAAGAAGAGTTATGAGTGGGCTGGGGTGATAGGCATATTCCAAATTGGAGAAGACTGAGGCTTGAGCATTTCAGTGCTCTCTCAGGGACAGTCTCCTCTAGCCTATGAAGGACTTTGTCACAGGAATAAGAACCTTGGGCCCCACCTCAGGAGCACAGTGATGAGAACCCATCTGGAGCAAGGAGACTGGCTTCGTGGGGTTCTGATCATTGTGTGGAAAGGTGCAAACCCTGTCTGAGGCTGAGCTGTATCTTTATGTGGTTCAGATCCTCCCATCCAGCTGCCTGGCTTAGTGTGGATCTCTGCTGCTTTAAATCACATTAATCTGGTGGGGGTGATGGGGTGGGGGAAATCAGCACATTGCCATGGAAACCTAAGACAGCCTGTGTCCTAGGCACTGGGTGAAGAGTGGAAGTCAGTACCTTGTGGATGCCATAGGCGGGAACAGACTGAGGCCTTCCAAAAACTTAAAATGAGAGATAGATGCTTCCAGCTCAAAAACTATGTGATTCCTGTGCATCTATATCCCTGGAAGGATGGATTCTGTTTAGCTGTTTAAGCTAATTATTAATTCCTAAATCTTGAAGAAACTAAGTTTACCATAAAATGCAGATATTCAGATGCTCCTACCTCTCCTGTGGGAAGTAAAAGTAACTATCTGCAGAATTGTGGGAGTAAAAACCCCATTTGATCCAAACAAATAGGCATTAATTAGGAGGGAGGGGGATACAAAGTTAGAGGGCTATGTAAAAATCTGTGCAAATTGTTCAAAGGTAAAGATATGAAACCTAAAACCCCAATTCCACAAAAAGGGACATTGAGACTTCATGATAAGGGAAGACAATAGGGAAGAGTGTGAGCAGCTGGACAAAACTGGAAAGAAAGATAGAAGAGGGTGCAAAAATATTAAGTATACAGTGCTTGGGGGAAAAAGTTACCTTTTTGGAAGACAGTATCATTTGGAAGGTTTGAATGCATTTCTTTGATCTTTAAATCTACCAAAAAATGCCACTTTGATGTAAGGAAGTAATATTTGGATTAAGGTAAAGAACTGGCCACAGTTGACCCCAATGTGGCAGACAATTTGCATTGAAGCGAACAGAATGAATCAGTTTATTTGCTGTGTCGTGATGTTTTAGGGAAAACGTTTGAGGGATGTTTTAAGGGCAATTTTGAAAGAGAAAGTGAGACCCCTTAAGAACAGAGAACTGAGCCATAAGAGCTGGTGAATAAAAAGCGGGATGAATGTAGAAGTAAAGTAGCCAGGCCCAGAGAGATACATTCAGCATTATTCCACGATGTAAAGTCCCCAAACAGACAAAACTAAATCATTGTTTAGAGTTAAATACACGGGGGATGAAACTATAAAGAATAACGAGGCAATGATTACCAGGATAGTCCAAATGGTGATTACCCGAGGGTGGGGAGGGGCAGGAGATGCCGTCAAAGAGGGTTAAAGGGGCTTCTGAGGACCAGCAGCCATGTTCCATTTGTCAGCATGGGTCACGGCGAAAAGGGAGTTGTTTCATTTAATTATTCCTTAAAATACAGGTGTATATTTTATGTATTCTGGGCTGGCTGGTTAGCTCAGTTGGTTAGAGCATGGTGCTGATCACGCCGATGTCCAAGTTTCCATCCCTGTATGGGCCGGCCGCCCCACCCCCACCCCCATCCCCGCAAAAAAAGTTGCTTTTGATATATTCTTCTGCAAATATACTTTACAATAAAAGTATGAGGAAGGAGAATAACAAAATGAAGGTATTCAAATTATCATAGACATTAACATTTTAAATAATCATATGCCCTCCAAAAAATTCCAACTTGAACAAAGACTTTGCTTGAGGACACTGTCTATGTATCATTATTTTGCTACTACAGTTTTGATTTTCCTGTTGTCTTTGGCAGTGAGGTCTGTCTCAAGGACAGGAAGTGTGGCCATGGGTCACATGGTCTGTTTAGCTGGAAGGATGAAGCGCAGTCCCTATCCTCTTCCCAAGCCCAAGGCCAAGATGGGACTGAAGACTAGGGCTCCTGCACAATAATGCTGGCCCCCTTCGGCCCACCCTGGGTTCTTCCTCTTGAAGGTTGAGAATCCTTAAGGAGTGAACCAGCCCAGCCTCACTCAGCATGCAGCTCCGAGTTGGAGAAATCTTTTCTAGTTTCCAGACTTAGGTGTTTCTCAGCACTTTATTTTAGCAATGTTTTACTGTTAATGTAGTCAAACATCTCATTTGGAAGTCTACATTATGAAAACCGTAGGCGTCTTTCCATTTTCATCTATAAAATTATATGATAAATTAAATCTCTCAAGCTGTAGATGTACCCTCTGCAGGGGACAAGCCCCTTGCTGGGCTGCCCTCCCCCATTCCTGCCACCAGTTGAAAATAACTGTTTTTCTTGCTGCCCTCACTAGCAGCTGACATGTTCACAGCACTTACTATGTATCATTTTTTAAAGCTCTTCACATATATTGATTAATTTAGTGCTTGCAATGGCTCTAACGGGATGGTATCCTGAGACACAGAGAGGTAGATCCACTTGTCCAATGTCACACAGCTAACCAGTGGTAGGGCTATGGTTTGATACAGGGCAGTCTGTGCCACTGTCCATTTCATGGTGCTGCCTCAGGTAAGATCTAGCAACTGTACGGGTGTGATTTAATCTTCTCCACGCTTCTGACAGATTCATTCCCTCCCCCCCATTTTATGGATAAGCATACTGAGGTTTGGAATTTCATTTGCTACTGGGGTAAACAGCAGAGGGAGTCACGAGAGTGGCTTGGAGATAGGACCAGTGAAGATCGTGTTCATTGGTTGCCCCTGACTCCTTCCACCCCCCTCCACCCAGTGAAATGAAAAGGCCTCCCCATCTCCCCCCATCCCAGCGTGAGTGGCTCCTGCAACAGGAAGAAAGAGCAGGTCCTAGGCCGAGAGCGAGCAAGCCCGTTCATGTATTGCTAATTGCTTAAACATCGTGGAAAGGAGTTTGTCTTATTATAGGTTTTTTGTGGGAAAGTTTTCATACAATGCTGGCCGACTTCTGAGCCTTAAAGTAAACAACTACATCATCCTGTACAGAGAGAGTCAGGAAAAGGAAACTGTAAGAAAATACCAAACTCTGGCAGCTCCTTTTTTTTTTTTTTTTTTTTTTTT
>NW_007727184.1:308627-322673 GCF_000696425.1 Galeopterus variegatus
AATGTGGCAGACAATTTGCATTGAAGGGAACAGAATGAATCAGTTTATTTGCTGTGTCGTGATGTTTTAGGGAAAACGTTTGAGGGATGTTTTAAGGGCAATTTTGAAAGAGAAAGTGAGACCCCTTAAGAACAGAGAACTGAGCCATAAGAGCTGGTGAATAAAAAGGGGGATGAATGTAGAAGTAAAGTAGCCAGGCCCAGAGAGATACATGCAGCATTATTCCACGATGTAAAGTCCCCAAACAGACAAAACTAAATCATTGTTTAGAGTTAAATACACCGGGGATGAAACTATAAAGAATAACGAGGCAATGATTACCAGGATAGTCCAAATGGTGATTACCTGGGGTCCTCGCAATAGAAGCCTCTATGAATAATGACCCCCTTCCCAAACTGCATATCTGAACAAATGTTTCCCACACTGTACTTTTACCTAAACGCCCTCTCTGTGACGTACGGAGGAAAATCCACCCACAAAACATGGCTAGGAGATTTGGGAAACCCATTAGGAAGTTAAGCTACTTCCCATCAGGGAGTGTTGAAAAGCCCTCACTTGCAAAATTGCTGGGTGATGGAGCTGACCGCTCTCTGAGCTCCCCGCATCCTGGGGTACAGCATTGCCACTGCATTCTCTGTTGTCTAAGAACACAGACAACATTCTAGACATCCTCCTTGCACATGGAGAAGACAGTGCTGGAGAACATCCCAGATGTAGATAGACTCAGGAAGACTTACAGCAGACTTGCTGAAATACAAGCTTATTTTCTTAGTACAAGAGACATAAGAACCCTCTCTGCCTAATGTCCATGTCCACAATGGGACTCTCTGGAGGGCTTTCCTAGCTCCATAGCCAAACTTAAGCTTTTCCTGCCATCCCAGAATACTTCATGGCAGTGGGAGAGAGCAGAGGGACAGAAAACACAATTATCCAAACCACATGGCTGTTTCAACCATTCACCCACCCTGGGGATTTTGAGTTGCTGAATCTTCTCCCCAGTTAAAGGCTAGTGCATCTTATGCATGAGATGTAAAGCTTGCTACCTTTAGGATCTCTGAAATTAATGTCTCCCAGGGTTGCTGCTATAGTGACACTTTTCTGTAGCAAATTGTAATTATGTCGCATCTGAAAGGAATTCTCCACTTCCATAACTTTGCCCCTTTTCCCCTCCCAACGCACTGTTTGTTTCTCCTAGTCCTGCGGGATGCGCAGGCGTTCCTGTCTTCCTGAGCCCTAAACTCTAGGATCCTTGCCATTTGTCATCCATGGAACAAGGATATTTTTTCTCCCTGAAAGTAGTTTTCATTTTGTGTTTCCTTTTATGATTGCTGGGAATGTCTCTGAGCTGTGTGTCTTACACAGTCCTGTATATATCATTCATTACCTGTAGGGCATCCTATTTTTAAATAACTGCCTTGTGAATGATGTAAGTAGCTTCATGGGAGTAGGAATGAGTATTTAAATGAGCTTCCCTTAAATACTATTTTGGATAGTAACTGGAGCAACAGATTATAGTGGGATAGCCATTGTCATTTTTATTTGAAATGAATCACTCATGGAAGGAATTTTACAAATAGACCAGAAGAGCTTGCCTGCTTTCACCATTCTATTCTGAGACTTTGGGCACCTTTCCTGGGCTGTAAAATAGCATGCCAATCTCTTCTTGTTCCTTCACTGGGCCTCAAACTGCCTGCTTTCTGGAAACTCTCGCGTGTGAATTCCTGCCTGTTCCCTTTGCCTAAGACGATCTAGCCCCACTTCTGATTATGAAGCGGGAGGAGAGGACCTCCCACCTCTCCTCTCACACGCGCCTCTTCCATAAACCCTTCCATTCATCTGAATCCCTCAAGCATTTGTTAATTACTTTTCTCACTTGTCATTCAGCATGTATTTATACAATATGAATAGATGTGTAGACATATATGCACAAACCTCTTATCTCCCCAAACCAACTGTAAGCATCCAAAGGCAGACACAACTTTTCTACCCCTTCATACCCTTCCTCTGTATGTGTGTGTGTTTAGGAAAAACCCACTTACCCAGAGCATGTGCTCAATAAACCCATCCTGCGGCAGTAAATGTAGTGAAAGCCAGTGTGATTACACCCATCAGGAATCATTTCTGGAATTAAAATCAACTGATTCAGTAGCTGCTGTCTTGCTGCTAATCCATCGTTTGCCCTCTCTCAACACAAGACTATAGAATCCTGAACATATCACATGCTCCTCACAACCCCTACTGATTGCAGTTAGCATGGGAGAGAATGCAAATATGTTTTTTTTTAAACTCCTTCTGCCTTAGACAAACTCATCTCGTAGCTCCTTAAGAACAGGGTATCTCATTTTGAATGGGCATTTAGTCTTCAAAGACCTATTATTTTGTGTTTAATTTTTTTTTTAACTTCCAGCAAATATTGAGAATGCCACTGAACCTTGATTTCCTCCTCTACAAAGTAGAAATAATAATGCTTCCCTCAAAGGGCTTCCATGAGAATTCAGTGACATGACGTTTAGCTCAGTGCCCAGCATGTACCACACATGCAACTTTTAAACTGCTTTACAGAGTCCTTTGTACGTTACCTTCTTACTTTTTGTTCACGGTACCTGTGAGACAGAAAGGCTGCTGGTGTATTTTTCTTTGACAGAAGAGGAAATAGGCAGAAATCAGTGAGAGGACTTGCTTGAGGGCCCATGATTCATGAAGAGGTCTTCCTAGGCTCACGCCTGTGCCCCTCCTCTTCCTGACAGTGTTCATTCTGGGGAGAGGGAAAGGGTAGCCTTTGATTACAAAATGGACCCCAATACCCGGCTTATGCCTGAGAAAACCACCATCCCTCTCTTAAAATGGGCATGAGTTTGCTGGCAGGACTTGCCCTTAATTATGGTTAGGCCACTTCTTCACCCCCGGCATTCCAGAACCTTCCCCCTGTTTGCCTCCAGTTGTACAATTTGTTAAAGGCTACCATGTATTTTTCTTGCATCCCAGTCATCTCAGAAAGTTCTAGGATGACTTGGGAGTTTTTATTGGCTAGGCTAAAAAATGCCCAGGCAATGATCATATGTTGATGCTTGGAGTCAGATTGGCTAGAACAAGAAGTGATTTATAAAAGCCCTGTAACCCTAGAAGATCCTAATCGGGAGGCTGAGAGAAAGAGATGAAGCATTTTAATCCTCTTCATAATTTTATTATTAAGAATGACTCTAATTAGTCATGGGTAAAGTTTCTCTTCCAAGGTGTGTGCTTTTTGAAATATCAAAAAATTTCATGTTTCCCTGCAACTTCCAAATCTGTAGCCTGCCAGTGTTTTCAGCTGTGAGAAAAGAGCTCTTTGCCAAGAATTCATCTTGTACTGGAAACAGGAAAGTATGGATTGAAGTAGCTATCATCAGTGCTCCTTCTAAAGGTCAAGGTTTCATTTTTAGAACTGGAGCCATCCAGTTGGAAGAGAAAGGCCCATTTTCACCTGTGAGAGTGAAAAGTATAGAAGCGTGGATCAGATGGCCTCCACTTATGATGCAATGGCGAGAAATCAATAGGTAGTATTTACAAAGATCAGTCATTTCTGGGAGGATTAGAGGGGAGAAAATGTGAACTAAACGTTAGTTATGGACTTAGGCATATCATCTTCATCAACAGCAATGACAACACATCACATCATTTGGGGGACAAAAGTGGGGTTAGGTAGCCACGTGACAGGGTTCTCAAACACTAGTGTATATGGGTTCTCCCAGGGAGCTGGTTAAATGGCAAATTATAGGTCCCACCCCTGGAGATCCTGGTTCAGTAGGGCTCAGGGATTTGCATTTTTTAATGCAAGGGGATTGTTGACTACCCTTTCAGAAATGCTGCCTGATAGTGGCAGAGCCACCTGATATTGGAGAGAGTTGACTTTGAAATCAATCAACAAGTGATGCCCTAGGCACTGTCCTAGGCCTATCGGGATTTGGAAAACATCCATGTGCTATGAGCCTTATATTCAAGATGTGTGTATATGAAATGGAGTAAGCAGGGCAAGATTTGCCAGAATCAGATGCTGAGCTGCTGGAGGAGTTCCAAGATGGCTGGAGAGTCAGGGCCATCTGGGCATGGGAAGTGGCATTTCTGCTGGAGCCTGTAGGATTTGCACTGATGACTCAGAGGAGAAAGGGGTCATTTCTGATGGGAGGAACAACCTGAGGGGGCACCAGCGTGAGCCTTGAGCTTGACACTTCACCAGCCTGAAGGCATATGTTTCAGTTTAGAGAGGGCCAGCATGAAGTCTCAGAGGGCACTGGCCAGAGTGCCCTAAATCTGGCGTTAATGTACTAGAAATGGGCACCAAGTCTAGGCAGACGGCCCAGCCCAACATCATCAGGTGAGGCCAGCATGAAGTCTCAGAGGGCACTGGCCAGAGTGCCCTAAATCTGGCATTAATGTACTAGAAATGGGCACCAAGTCTAGGCAGACGGCCCAGCCCAACATCATCAGGTGAGGACTTAGCCCAAACCATGCTGGAGATGGCAAGCAACACTCTGGGTTATTAGAAATTTTGCTCTGCTGAATTATCAAGAGGGCGAAGACGTGCTGACATGTTACAGCTACTATTTTTAGCGATGTTTTTAAATGTGTGTATATTGGGGTGAGGGGGAGTGAGGCCCCAAATATAGGAATTCATTGATAGCTGAAATTACACAAACCCAGAAGTCCCAGCCCCCTTTTCTTGACTATATAACAAGTGATTGAAGCCCAATAAATTATTAGGTTAGAATTAGTCCTATAACATGATATGATTTTTCTTACTAGATTTAAAATTCACATTAATTTGATTATTAGCCATGATGGGTGGTGTTTGTAATAATCACTGTTCTGTAGGGTTACATTCTGAACAAAATGAGAACTTAAGTATGTTTACTATTGTTCTTACCTTAAAAAAAACAAGCAAAACTTCAAAAAAAGCACAAATTGAAGTAGTAGATCCATATCCATAGATAGTTTATTTATTCTACCAATATTTACTGAGTTCCTAATATAGGTGAAGAACCACTTCTCATATTAGATTGCTGAGTAATTTGTATGACTGTCTATGGAAGTGAAGAGAACAAAATTATGTCCTTCAAAAAGTACTCGAGTATCTTTTAATACACTCTGTGTTTTCTACTTGGTTTTGTTGTTAATCGTAGCAGGAGATGAAAACTATTCTTTGAGTTGATTTTTTTTCATCTGATGCAATAATGGAAGCCAAAGTATTGACATTTCTTAAAATAGCCCTAAATGTACTCTTGAACCTCTTACTGGAACAATATTTGATTCGCTAGTATATGGGCTGTACTTATGTAATATTTAGAATGACATACTAATAAATAAAGTAATCCATTTTAAAAAAAAGAAATTTTGCTCTGAAATAAAGGGTGTCTTAGGGCTTCCCAAGAGCCACGACTGTGGTCTATGAGAGTTCAGAACCTCAGTACTTATACTTTAATGTTGCTTGTAAAGTATGTTGCAGATTTTTGAGGCACTCACTTCTATGTGATTCTTAGATGGGGTCTCTCACCTACCCCATAGGAGCCTACAACCTCCCTGCTAGGATCATAATGAGGATTAAAGAAGTAGCTGGGGTAAAGCACTTACCCAATGGCACCAGGCCCATAGTAAGCATTCAATAAATAATGGCAATTATCAGGGCTTCCCCCCTGCTCTCTTAAGGAGGGGGCTGTGTGCTTGTGCTTGAACTCAGAGTATCTTCCATTCCAACACTCAATTTTGAAAACATTGTATATAGATTTCTAGCCACCAATTCATCAAAACTCAAGAAATACCAGAATACATGTTCTGGTGCTGCTTCCTTTGCACAGACCTCCTTCCCATATCTGGAGGGACCCCACAACAACTCAGTTGCTGTTACCTACACCTCCCATAGCCTGGGGAGCACTCTGGGGCTGTGGGCTTATACGATGTAGACTGGAATGCTGGACAGAACCCAGACCAGGTCTCTAGTCTGGGCTCTGCTGCCCAATCACAGGGGCTTCTTTGGCGAATTAACTGCTCTGACCTACCATGGAGAGTTGTTGGGAAGATTAGAATATTATTTCCAGCATAGTGCCATGCACATATCAGACTCAAAAAGAGCTTGATTCATTACAGATGGTATGTTCTGAGACTGGCAACTTTGGAGACCGCTCGCTTATTGGTATATTCTGCCTATACCTTAGAGGGACCACATAATAGCCCTACTATGTGTGGTCTCTGCAGATCTTGGTTCTGGGAAGAGGGCCACAAATCTGGATTTGACCTAGTGTCCATTCTCAAAAGCAGCCTGTAATCACACAGCTTGTACTTCTGGAGCTGAAGGTCTCACCCACATTCTTTCCTCAGACAGAGTCTCCATTATTCTGGCTCAGAAAAGTCAGGGTGACCCTGGTCTCAGGCAGTGTTCACAGCTTCCATCAGCAAGCTGTCCCAGGCCCCCACACACCAGGAGGCCTGCCCCATCTCAGCTCACAAGACCACGCTTCAGGGTTTGATACTATGGAAACATCAGAACTGAAGCTGGGCTGAAAACACAGAGCCTTCCCTGTGGTCCTCAGGACCTGATCTCCTTTCTTACCAAGGACAAGGTCCAGACCTCCTATGTGGACAAGGGCCATAGCTGGCCTACACCCCACGTTGAGACTCCCTTTGGGCTGAAGCTAACTTGAAAATTTTCCCCTGGACTTCTAAGAGCTTACCAGCCAGGAAGTCATCCTTGAACAGGTATCAAACAGGTAAGCCTATAGTTCTCTTGTGAATGTGGGCCTCACCTGGCTGTGAGATTGTAATGTTGGAGACAGTGTGACAACAGAACACTCTGTCCTTCCCAGTCTCTGCCTGCTCTGCTCCTACCCCTTACCTCCTCCCTTCAGTCCAGGGGGTACCCTCCCAGCCCTGGGGAAGGAGTGTGCAAAATGAAAAACCAATCGAAGTCTGAGCCCAAGGAGAGAATAATATTGTTATTCATAACAAATATCTGTTGAGTATTTACCATATACATACACACATCTATATAGTAGAATGTGTGTGTGTGTATGGTATATGCCACATATATATGGTAGATGATAAGGTAAATATCAATTTCTGTATATGTACTACGTGTGTGTGCTTTATATGTATGATAAATAGTAAATGTCTCTACACACATACACACATATACATAGCTTAATGCTATGTAGGCAAAAGAGCTGTAACAGAGATATTCATTTATTCAACACCTGTTTATCATGTGTCAACTACATGCATAAATGTCCTAAATGTGGGAGATCAGCAGTGAACAAAACAGCTGAAAACCCTGTCCTCACAGAGCTTGTATTCAAGGAAGGAGAGAAAGGCAATAAACAGATTAAAATATCTGTGATGTCAGGTGGTGATGAGAAATGAGATCAACAAAGCAGGACAGTGAAAGTGCTAAGAAAGGGTGTTTGTTTCTCTGTGTTTGTTGTCATCTAGGGTAGTCTCTGATAAATTACGGTAATTTATTTGAGCAAGGCCATGAAGGAAGTGAAGGAGTGAGCCATTCAGGTATGGGGGAGCAGGTTCCAGGCAGAGGCCCTGAGGCAGGAGTGTGCCTGGCATTTCTAAGAAGCGATGAGGAGGCCAGCCACGCTGGAACAGAGGGAATTACAGGGAATGGGATGAGGTAGAGTGAGAGCAGTCAGGGCAGAGGCCCTGAGGCAGGAGTGTGCCTGGCATTTCTAAGAAGTGATGAGGAGGCCAGCCACGCTGGAACAGAGGGAATTACAGGGAATGGGATGAGGTAGAGTGAGAGGGAGAGCAGGCACTCACCTGTCCATCCTAGAAAAGAAGGAATATGGTTGCATAAGAACCTAGGTAACCAGACAAGGCAGGACATGGTAAGTGCACACTAAGGGGCGTGGACAGTCAGTTTAAAACAGGAAGGGAAGCATCCCCTCTAGGCGGAGGTGGCCAGGGAAGGTCTCTGCAGGAGGCAGGACTTGAACTAATGAGGATGCTGCAGCTAGGTGGACGCTTGAGGATGTTTCTGACAGGAGAAATGTGAACACACCCAGAGGAGAGTCTTTTTTTTTTTTTTTAATTTACTGTAATTTTATTGTAACTTAATGTATGAATTACATAAAATATAAAATTAAGCAGAAAATTGATGAATTTTGTTTCTGCAGGTGGTCTTTAAGAATCTTAAAAGCCTTGAAGTTTGCTATCTTTTACCATGTTCTTGCAAAGAAAAAATCTTTGACTGAAAATCCACTTCTTGGAAAACAGCCAAGTGCAGAGGCCTTTGGTATTGGTCATAGTGAAAAGGACTGTATTTGTCTGCGATGACAAGTAGATCAGGCATGGGATATACCCTCAAAGCATAGCCCAGTATTCTGGGCAGACGTAAAGAGGTAGAGTGTCTGATATCCTCGGGATAAGGTAGTCTTTACAAAGTGGGTGGTAATATCCAAATTACTACTAGGAAAACACACACAGTTTGTGCACATTTTATTCACTAAGTCGTCTCCAAAGACAATAATTTCTCATGTATACTACTGAATTCTGCAAGTATTAGTAGTAAAAATTGAAAATGGTACCCTTTATCTGAATTCATTAGTGAAACTTTCAGCAAGTGGTGGCCTTGGTAAGATGGAACCAAATTCACAATCTTCTGGACCAGGTACAGACACAAAACAACTATGGTAGCAAAATTCAACATAACTTTGGTGAATGTTTGGGTATTCACATATGCTTGGACTTGATTTTTTCCATATGGTGCAGATGAAAATTACCACACAGAATAAGAGGGCAGGTTGGAGGTGCTGATGAAAAACCAGAAAACATTGTGTGACGTTTTCCTAATATTTCTACCTGGTCCAAACCAAACATCAAATAAAAACACAAACGTGGCATCTTCATTCTCATCTTCTAGTTGTTTTAGTTTTGCAGAAGTCTTCATAAACTAATTAGAAGACCCTCCAAAAAATTAACATTTTCATGGTATGCCCTATTATACTAGACGGCTCAGTGGGTGGAAATCCAAAGGCATTAGTGTGAAACACTTGATATTCAATCCAACCTTCTGCTAGGACAAAGCACACCTCTGTGTATAAACCACTATGGATCTGAATTTTACTAAGATCCAGTTGCACCATTCCAGTAGAATCTTCCAGAAAAAAGTTTCCCTCTTTTAACTGGATTATCATTCCAAGAACAATCACATCTCCAATTCTGGTTGTACTACCCAATAAGGTTTCTATTGTTTTAAACTGGAATTTGCTTCTGCTTTCATCAGGGTGAGAACCTATCTGGAGGAGTAAATAATTCATGTCTGTGAGTCCTTAGATGTGATCTTTAGGCAAATTATTAAACTTCTCTGGGCCTCAGTCTCCCTTTTTTAACTGGATTATCATTCCAAGAACAATCACATCTCCAATTCTGGTTGTACTACCCAATAAGGTTTCTATTGTTTTAAACTGGAATTTGCTTCTGCTTTCATCAGGGTGAGAACCTATCTGGAGGAGTAAATAATTCATGTCTGTGAGTCCTTAGATGTGATCTTTAGGCAAATTATTAAACTTCTCTGGGCCTCAGTTTCTTCATCTGGTGCAAAATGGTGTATTGTTCACAAAATAGTTCTGCTTTATCTCATGCCATTCCAAATAAATTTGGCACAGAGTGGTTGGTCATTAATAGAAGAAGAGACTTTTTTCTTTCTGAATTGTACCCAAACTGTAGAATATCAAATGCTCCTACGATGTTGAAAATATGCTCTATAGTTGCATCTACTGACTGGCTATCTTCCTGAACTGATGAGGGTTGCGATCCGTTGCCGGTCACGAAAAAAAGACAAAAAGGAAAAAAAAAACATACTGGCAGCAAATACCAAATTATTGAAGTTCCCAGACAAGCGAGCGAATGTCAGGTCTTGGCAAAGTGGGATGGGGAATTTTCTGAGGGTGACATTTGAATAAAGAAATCTGAATTAGAAAAAAAAAAAAGTTTCCCCAGATCTTATCATTGTACGTTGAAGAGTTGTATAAAAACTGTTTGTCCCCACTGCGTGTTTACTTACATTGGGCAGGATATCTCATGGGCCAAAAGTTCAAACTACTGTTAGCTCCCAAGTGATGTCTGAACTTAAAATGAACTGGTTTCAGAGGAAGCTCAAAAAATGATCTGACCCCAAAATGCTCCTGCCTCCCAAATGTCTCCCTATACTTGCCACGGTCCTTGGTGATATAGTGTTAAATATTTAGTAACATGAAATGAAGGCATCGTGGTAGCTTCCCTCACAAATACACTCACACACACAGACATACTTTTTCCAGATATTTCCTTGTGATTAACGGTCTTGTTCCATTACATCAAGCTTGTAGGCTTAACCATACTTTTTAGTGATAAAACAGAGCACCTCTACCAACTCCAAACAGGGAAATGACAGAAATAGGTGATTGTGATTTTTTTTAAATGAGGATTTACTTTGAGTTTTTCTACTTTATGCTGTAGCTCCTGTGAACGTCTTCAAGTTAGGAACCAGATCTTACTAAACAACATTTGAAGTGCCAACACAGTTCCTGGCTTTTAGTACACATGCAGAAAATGTTTTAAGTGCAATGTGTCTGGCCCGTTGGCATTCCAAATGTGTTAAAAGGCTGTTTAGCATGGTGGTAAGAACATGGCCTGAGTTTAAATCCCACCTCTGCTATAAGTAGCTGTGCAATTGTGGACAAGTTACACTTCTTGGTGCTTCAGTTTTTTCATTTGCAAAATAAAGATAATAATCACTAATAGGCTAATTTTGAGGATTAAATGAGTGCATAGAACAGGAAGCCTTTAGAAAAGCACATGACACATAATGTGCTAAGCCTTTCTTATTCTCTTCAAGTTTACCATCAGTCTTTCCCCTGTGTTCTACCATCTCTCCACCATTCTCACGCCTTCCCTCTGAGAGAGCAGTCTTTCTGGAGAGCTTGTAAACCAGCTGTCCATTCACCGCCACTTTCTTTTCAGGACTGCACTTGACCTATCAGAGTTTCAGGTCCCCATATTAACGTTCCAAAATACTGTTGCTAAATAAACCTCAACCTAGGCCTGTCCTGTCTCTACTGAACATGTTTTTCTGGCTGCAGTATTGGTTCAAGTTACTTAAAAAAAAAATCTTTGCTCCCAGAGTCTAAGTTAGATCTCTGGATTGGCTCAGCTTTCCTCTTCCAGAAGCCTGCTCTGGCTAATATCCTTTGAGGTATTTTTCCTCTTACTTTTCCTGTCATTTATTCCAGAAATAAAGGTGATAGTATTGACATTAGGGTTCAGGCACATAGGAGGCTCCTCACTGCGGTACAGGGCTCGCTTCTAGTTCCCTCCATGGCTCATTTCTGCTGATCTAGGAGGAGGAAATCTGGGCTCACACCGCAGTCTGTTCTGTTGGGGTTCTTGTGGGGTCTCCACGGCATCCTAGATTTACTTCTCCTCTCCTGGAATTGACTTTGGTTGTGCTTTTAGGCTGCTATGCTTGTGGGCCTGTGCTGCTGACGCCAGAGGAAGGGTCTGGGGAGGCCTGGTAGCTGGACTCAACTTACCCTGTCCTCTTACCAGGTTCTTGACTCAGCCACAGGAAAGAATTGAAGAGCAGAGTCACAGCTAAAAGTGAGAATAGATTTAATGTAACAAGTAAGAGATACAGACTTGATAGAGAGAATGTGGCATAGCTCAAGAGACTGAGAGGGCCCACACCAAGTTTAACATAAAAGTAAGAAATAGACACTTAAAGTTCAGTACAGAGTGCAGGCTGGCTCAAGAAAGTGAGCAGCCGCAAGAGACTGAGAGGGCCCACACCAAGTTTAACATAAAAGAAATAGACACTTAAAGTTCAGTACAGAGTGCAGGCTGGCTCAAGAAAGTGAGCAGCCGCTTGCTGAAAGTAAGTGTGATACAAAAGAAAGCACACACACCTCAGCTGGGAAGTGCAGGTTGGCCCCAGGAAAGTGAGAAACAACTTGTTGAAAGTAAGTTTGGTACAAAAAGGAAGAAATACACACTTCACAGGCAGAGTGTGTGCTGGCTCTAGGAGAGTGAGCAACTGCCCCGCCTTCTGTTGGGATTCAGCTTTTATAGTTTCACTATCTAATGAATATTCAATTAAGGGGGTGGTTCCCAATTATGTAACATAGTCTTGCACATGCTCAGTTGGTCTCTTTTCAGAGCATGTCACTGGGCAAATCCTATTACATGTACCAGACATATTCAAGAACATTCTGTGCTCTTTAGCACCCCTAGTGGAAGGCCATTCAAAGGATAAACCCCCCTCCACTGGGCATGCTCAGCTACCAGGGTTATATGACCCTCTGTACTGAGCATGTCCCGCCATTGGGTTTGTATAAGCAAGCCCCCTGAGGTCTCAATTTCCCCTGTTGGTGCCCAAAATAGGTCCAACAAGCAACAGTAACTTTCCCCTGGCTGAGGGCCTAGAGGAGGGGCCTGAGACCTTGGGGAGTAGCTTGAAACCCAGAGGTGTGTCTTGAAACCTGAACCCAGGGAAACTGAGTACCTCCTAGCTCACCATTTCTGGAATTGCCATTTTTACCGACCGAGGCTAGGATGTTTGATTTGAGTGAATATCTTAGACAATTTTGATTTCTTAACTCAGTCAATATGTCTATTAACCATGGCTGGAAGTTCCCTGAGGGGCAGGACCTATGTCTCGTGCCTCTTTGTATTCCCAGAGCCAAACACAGTGTCTGGCTTAGGGTAGGTGCCTAGTGAATGTTAACAGATTGAACCAAACTGGACCTAGAAGGATGACTAGGATTTTAGCTGGTAGAACTGGGGATCTAGGGGTATTCCAGGGAGAGGATTAATGTGAAAGAGGAGACCGGTGGGAAGCAGGGATTGTGAAGGTGAACTGCAATTAGACTGCAATTTAGTTACACACTAGTAATTGGAGGACAGACGTGCTTTGAATACCATAAGACAATGTTGTCTACCCTGACTTCAGGTTAGAATCACTTGGGCTACTTTAGAAGCATACCACCTCCCAGCCTCACCCTAGTTCAATTGAAACAGAATCCCTGTGGGTGGGACCTGGGAGCCAACGGGGGAGGGTTGAGAGGGTTGAGAGCCACTGGTTTAGGACTTCCAGAGACATTTCACAGAAGGTGGGGAGAACGCCACACCAGGAGGCCTGTTTTACTATAAATTGCTAATAATCTTGAGGAAATGGCAGAAACTGTCTCTAAGTCTTCTAAGCGAGAGTTTAGAATTTTAGAGTGAACCTAGAAAGAATTGCATAAAAATCGTGGGAAGAGATCTGTTCATGACACAGAATTAACAGTAAGGACTGGTAAAGATCTGGGCAGGCAGTGCTAAAGACTTACTAAAACTTTACTACTCCTACTCTTCCCTACACTGTATGTAACTTTTGCAGTCTGAAAATTGCTGATTTCCTGGAAGCTTGCAAACTGACTAATCTCAATTTTAAATGTAGTTCAGACTTTACCCTCTTTCTAGGTTCAACTAAAGCTGCCATATGTACCAGGAATGAGACGATGGCAAGTTAATTAGGGTACTGTTTATATTTCCAGTACTCAAATCACTCTGTTTAACTGTCATGTTCTGATTTTTTGAAAATCATTTCTGCCCGTGAGTAAGTGGCATTAGGTATTCATTTCATAAGTAGGTTTTTGTTCTGCAGGTCTTCAGGCAGCAGGAACACCATCTCCAACTTCTTTCATTTGGTACATCTAGTTAAGCCATAGGAATTCAACTAAGTGATTACCCTTGATCTCAGAGTATGAGTGTATTAGTCCATTTATTTTGCTTATACCCTCCTTCTGGTACCAATTTTCTGTATTAGTCCATTTCTGTTGCTTATAACAAAATACCTGAAACTGGGTGATTTATAAAGAAAAATGAAGGGGCCGGCCCGGTGGCGCACTGCTACAGTGCGCCGCTTGGGAGCGCGGTGGCGCTCCCGCCGAGGG
This sequence comes from Galeopterus variegatus, assembly GCF_000696425.1. Taxonomy (NCBI): domain Eukaryota; kingdom Metazoa; phylum Chordata; class Mammalia; order Dermoptera; family Cynocephalidae; genus Galeopterus; species Galeopterus variegatus. The sequence goes on from NW_007727184.1 coordinate 322,574, forward strand.
TTCGGAGCCCACACACAGACCGGCCGCTCACTGGCTGAGCAAAGAGCGGGCGCAGCACCGAGGGCTGCGAACCCGGTGCCGGTCCCGCTCGAGGACTGGG